>NW_018165258.1:621245-683604 GCF_001263595.1 Phalaenopsis equestris | reverse complement strand
AGGAATGAAATAGTCTCAGGCCTTCGAAGGTGCACATAACTTTAAATTTGAGAAATTTACTCTCCTCTCATTAACAATCTTCCAAATTCCTCTCCCAATAGTCAATTATGAACAATAGTCAATTCTCCCAATAGTCAATTATGAAATAATCTCGTCTAACTCCACTTCAGTAGGACTATAATTTGCATAAAAACATAAAGTATCCAGTGGTAAATGGTAAAATAAGTTGATTAACTCTGGAAACAAAGGTACCAACTTTCCTCGACCATAACTTGGTTGTCTTCAGCTTAAGGGAGATTTGCATAGAACTCCCTCACAACAAAAATCACTGGGACAGCAGAGAAACAACAGAACTGTTCCCACTGTCTACGAACAATTAAATCTTCCACTTCTCCACCCGGATTTCTAAAACATCACTCCTGAATCAAATTTCGTGACTATAGAGCGTAACTGTATCGATCTTGAGCCTTTGAACTAACAAATTTTCTCGAATTAAACAGGTTTTTTCCTTTACTCCTTTTCATTCTTGGTGTCATTCTACAAAGTTTATAAATTCCAAAAAAAACTTCAAACATCAAGTTTAAATCACTAAACTAAACTTCCTAAAGCACAAACTAAACTTCCTAAGTAATTTCCATAGATTTTTCCTCATTTTTCACCATGAATAGTGAATTTTCAAATTTCTCCAAATGTGCTCAAAATACATGGTGAAAATCCAAAATTTTTGAATAGAAATCTCCACTTAATGGTGTGCCCTAGCCCTTAAAAACCGTAATTTTGAGAGGTAGAAGACAATAGGAGGGGTTAGGAATGATTTTTTTGGAACAAAATTTCACTTTTAACCGTTCGCGAACGTGTTTTCGTGAACTGACGCTTAAGCGCGGGTAAGTGGCGCTTAGGCGCCTGCCTCTCGGGTTAGCTTCTCTCGGGTTGGCTTGCGCTTAGGCGCTAGTGCATTATTTTCAAAATCTTCAAATTTAAGAAAAATGCACTATTTTCCAAAGTAAACCACCACTAAATGGTCTCATATCACTTAATTGACAATTTTCAACTTCTTGTAACCCCTCTCTCCCTCAAAATTCTCCTTAATAACTATTTCAATTCGAGGCTAAAATAACACAAAATTGTCACGAAAACAAACTTATATTAATTCACAAACAAGTACAAATACTATTAGCACTTAATTCTCACTCGAAATAGTCTCGGATGAGAAAATTTTTCTAAATACAAAACACTTAATACACATTCACAATTAAACACATAAGTAACATAAACAGTAACACACGTCTTAAACACTAAAAACACTTGAAGACAATAACTTTAATCATAGAAAAACAAACATAGGAATTAATTCCATTCTTCATTAGAAGGAACAAATTCAGGTCTTTCATTCAAATTCAGGTCTTTCATTAGTCTTTTCATTAGTCTCTCCTGGGGCACCTGGAATATAAAGTTGATAAAACAGACGGTAATGATGTGCTCTGATCCAATCTTCTTCAATCCACTTTTGCTTAAGAATCATCTCCTTATTCGCTTCCTTTATATAACTAGTGCAGCTAAATTACATTTTCAATTGCCATCCAATATGCTCAAGATATGCATGAATCTCTGATACTTTAGTCTCCAGTATAGACATGATATTTTCAATTTTGTTGATTTTCTCTGATATCCCTTCAATACTAACGACTAATAAACTGTTATACATCTCTTGTGCACTTTGACTAATGAATTTCTTCCTCATGGTCTCTTCCTTCTTCTTCAAATCTATCTCCCATGAAGACATCATCTTAAAATCTCTGTCTCTTTTAGACTTTAGGGCTAAAAATGATCTGGGGTGAAATTCCTTCACCAATCCTATCTATTTATAGGCCTAAATCCTTCCAATAACTCCTAGACACATTTAGAAACTGCCAAGACACATTTTTGCAAACTTCTAGACAATTTTTGCTTCTAGAATATTAATTTTGCACATGTTTTTAAACGGTCGTGCTTAAGCACCGGGACAATGCTTGGGCGGAACTAGTCCACCGACACACCTATTGGGGTCCGACCACACACAAAGAAAAAGTCCTCATGAACTCTTGAACCTCTCTGTTCAAAGGTGATTGAACAGACGGCCCTGAGATTTGAAGCAGTTTACCGTACTTCTCCAAGAAAGAAATGGGTGAGGCATGCCAACTGAAGAAGGGTAATTTGGTCCATAAGGGACATGGACACATTACCAATGTATGAAGATAATATTCCCTGATTAATATGGAAAGAGAAGAAAATCTCCAGCGGAGTCAACACAATTTGTCGGCGCTAAGAAGTTGAGGAGTTGTTGGTTTCCAGGATGGATACCTCAACACCCGTTTAATTTAACTTAATATATACTTTGGAAAAATACTATTTTGGATTTTTGAAAATACAAAACCGGACGCATCTCATATCCCTAGTAGTTTAAATAAATGAGTCTAATACCACAAATAATGTATTCACCCCGAAGGATAAACACACTACTTACTGGTAAGGCTTGATTAAATAAATTAAAGATTGTTTGACATCCGTTAAGTCTACAAAACCATTTTTTTATTATAAGCCGACAAGTTCCCCTATTTAATAATAAGGATTAAATAGAGTATATATTAAGTTGGGTTCTTGGGTTTTAAATTGTTCCCTATAAGGGCAAGCCCCTATAACTAATTACATCCTAGATAACCAAAGTCACCTATAAAACTCTCGATAAAAATCAGGGGATATTATCTTCAATGAGTTCAAAGGAATAGGACTTTTCAAAGAGATTAGACAAAGAGGTGTGAAAGGTGAATGTCTCAAATATGGAATATTTTATTTTAGAATCCAAAGGAAGAGAGGCTAGGGGATGTCATAGATCTGGAGGAGAACCTTGCTGACTTCCCAAACCTGTCCTACTGTTTGGCTTCAGTTTTGGAAGTTAGAATTATTGAATGTTTCATCCTGGAAATTTTATTAGTTAGGGCTTACATTCGTGTGAAACGATCACACAAATAGCCTGGAAGATGTGAGGATTTATGATGTAACGAACGACAACCTCAGAATCCTAAGACGAGTTAGGAGTTATATTATATAGCAGAATCATACAAAGGCCTAAAGATAAGTTGAGGACTTACGTTGCATAAGCAAATGATCTCGAAGTCCTATGAATTGTTATTTAATTCTAAGAGATGGTTTAGTTGGTTTAGACAGGCTTTGTTGTTGAAGATGGTCGAGCTGTCCATGATGCTAGCTCCAAGCTCCTCATCGTGGCAAGTTTAAGTTTTCTAATTTGTCAAGTTATGATGTTAAATCAAGTGTTAAAGTTCATTAGAGCAACAACAGTTAGGATCCTACGGTTCTCTCATTCTGGTACCAATATTTTCTTTCGGATTCACTTAGTCCAAATGAATTCACTAAACTCAACTTAATGAGTTCCATACTTTCATTTAGACCGTAGGAAGTCTCGTTAGCTACCGTAGGATACCTCCTCCGAGGAATTTTTGATCATCAGATAGAGATATTTTAATTTAGTTTCGATTTTGGTTTTATGATGTTTGTGATTAAATTTTGAGTTGTCTTATATTTTGAATGTTGTGGCGGTAAATTTATCTTGTTTTTTTTATTTTTATTTTGGTTTTAGTTCTGTGGCTATCTTAAAAATTTTAGTTTTGACATGCAGGGTGATATCGTTGTTTAAAATGCAAGTTCACAAACAGGAAAAATACAATAAAGAAAGTGCAAGAAAAGAAAGTGTTGTAAACTATATAAGCGTACCTGTCGAGGCTTCTCGTTCCCCCACTTGAAAGTTCAGTACTTGCAAGGCATATATTGCATAAATTAAAACATGCTTGTGGAAAAAGTAGGAAGTGCAAGTTTATTGTGTGTCTACCAGATCCTATACCATATCTTAGTGGGTCCTATTTATTTAAGTGTATATACGGTTTCTTAAGCAAGGCATACTGAGTTCTAATTTTTATTCAAGATATCGAAAAGAGCATGAGAAAGGTGCAGGGACTGGGCCCCGAGCATCTCACAATATTTGGAAAAAGTCTCAAGCTTGTTCAAACTCATTAGGTTGCTTAATAACTCATCATTATCATTCCCTTATGCTCAATGAACTGATGTTCTAGCCAACCCTACCTAAGGATGGGGTAGGTAATTATAACTTGATGTTTTATTTATAAATTATATAGGTAAAGGCTCTTAGGAGCAATTTGGTCTAATTAAGAAACTTAGCACTTTGATTTTGAAGATGGGCTTGTCATGTTTTAAACAGGTTTTAAATTAGTTATAGATTATTTTCTAAATCTCATTAGACAAAATTTTGATGAAGCCTAGTTCACTACTAAGCCCCTTAAAAATTAATGGGTAAATTTGTAATTTTAGAAAAAAAATATATAAATGTTTATAACTTTAATCCTTATCATGAGTCATAAATCATTTCAAAACCATTAATTGGGGCTTAAAATCAGTGAGTTATGATCTTCCAAAAATCAAACCCCTCACCTTAATATATTTTTATTTAAATATTCTTCCAAGTTTCATTAATTTTAAGAAATTATAAATTTATCCTTTATAAGACCAAAATGAGATTGGTTGCTACCATTTATCCCTTTGATATTTCAATCATCAAAACATATCAATTAAAATTATTTGTTGCCCATTTAGCCCTTTGTTTAAGCCTAAATATTACTTAAGCCTTAAATTCCAAAATTACTCTTTTTGCCCCAAAGGCCTTAACACCCTATAATTCATTAAATTGAACTCAAATGACTTGAAAATTTTATGCTACCCCACTCTTGGGTTAATTAAAAGATCAAAAGAGAAAATGTGATTTTTCCAAATTTATGTAATTTTATAATTATTTTTAATGCAAAAATGGGGATTTTTAATGAAAATTTGATAACTCAACCAAAACAAAACCTCTATCCTTAAGCAAATTATTGGAAATTCATCTACGTAAGTGGAGCACTTGGACCAATTTTCATAATTTTTAGAGGTTCAATTTAATTATTAGAAAAATTTATTTTTTCTGAGAATTAATTAAATATAAAATATTATTTAAGTAGAAGATTAAGTTTTATATTTTTATTAAATCTCTCTGAGTCCAGAGAACATAAAAAAACAAATTTCATTTTGTTGTGATTTATATTTTAATTATTGGAATTATTTCATTGAAAATTTAAAGAAAATTTAATTTGAGCCTTTAAAAATTAATATCTTGACTTAGAGAATTGGGGAAATTATTTTAGTTAGTTTCAAGTGATTAGAAAGTCAAATTTGTTATTTTAGTGTGTTTTTACAATTTTGGAATTATTATGATTTTTAATTAAATTTTAATTAGTTTTTAATTATTCAAATGCCTAAAAATAGCTCAAAAATAAAGTATTTATTTTAATTCCAATTTTATTTTTCTTAGGTTCCTCTGGTCATAAAGAGGTCCCAAAAGTAATTTAGTAATTTTTTTTCATTATATTATTATTATTATTATTATTTTAATGCAAAAAATACAATTTCACTAGATTGATCCATTTAAGTGGTCAAATTAACTCCAATTGACTTAAAGTTTTTATGGGGAGCTCCTCTGACATTAAATGATGGTGGAGAATTATTTTTATGTTGTTTACAATTATAATTACTTAAAATTAATTTTATTTCATTTTTTAAAGGTATGTGAGAATTAGTATTATTTTTAATGAGTTAAACCAAGTTTATATTTTTCCTAGAGTCCTCTGATCACAGTGAACCTACCAAATCAATTTTTTTATTTTTATGATGAGTATTTGAATTTTTATAATAATTTTGACAAAATAGGGGCTATTAACATGAAAATTAGATATCTCTAGTTAGAGATGCCCCCTGATCTTAGAAAAATCAGGGGAGATACTTAACAACAGATACATCAAATGCCCCATGGTCCCATGTCATGGTGAAATGTAAATGCAAATGGAGAATTCAAATAAAAAAAATACTATTTAATTAATTAAAATTAATACATGCATCAAATGGACATGAAAATATTTCCACATTGTTCTCCTATGTTAATTGAGCATGAGGTTATTTTTAAATTGTTTTTTTATTTTTTCTACAAAAAGATATGCATTTTATAGTTCTCACCATTAAATAATTCAAGAAAAATCCCTATTTTTCTACTTAACTGAACGACGCTAACTGAATTTTTGTACACGTCAAACGAACATGTGTCTTCGCGGGATTGGGCGCCGCCGTCCAAGTCAGCCCATCATTCACGTATCAAAGCATCATCCGACCACATCAGGACCCTCCATTTGATTCTCGTATCAAAGCATCCTCCGTCATAGTCCCTGATGGACTAAACTCCTGAGCCGTCCAACTTCAAACCTTAATTTCTCTCTAAACTTTTAACCAAATTAAGTGTGGTTTGTTTCTGTGGACTCGTATTGACTAGAAGAACATATCCATATAGTTGATCAAGCCTTAAATCAAGTCTATAAGAATGGAGAATTAAATGAAGCTCAGTTTAAGGGGAGAGTTCAATACCTTTGCCCAAAAGGTGTGGCCTTGATTGGGTGCTTCCAAAAACTTGCCTTGAGCCCAAGAGCTCCTAGATGAAGCATCAAGATGAAATTGACCAAGGCCAATTTAGGGGTTTGATCAAAGTTCACCCTAGGGTGGTCTGGTGATGGGGCTTCTATGGGGATCTTCTTCTCTCACTCAGAGGATGGTTTGGGTGCAATTAATTTGGATTTGGTGTAGTCTAGAGGGATGTCATGTTTCAGACTTAATTTTGAGCTCTAAAATTGAGCTTAAACAGTTGATTTGAGGGCTTGAGGATGGTTGCATTGAACTTAGTGGGTCTTGAAGAAGCTCTGGTCTTGAAGAAACTCTGGGATCAATTTGGCAGAGCCTCCCCAAGGAATTTTAAGCTCTCTCCCCTTGGCGGTGGAGGGTGAGTTTAAATAAATGAGGCCATGGTGGCCTCCAGGGGCAATTGGTGGGTGGAAAAGCTTGCTTGGTTGGAGTGAAGAAGAATGCAAGTGTCTAATTGGAATGAGGTAGCTTGGATTGGTTTAATTTTGAGTTTTGACCATATGGGTTCCCTTGACCATGGAGTTTTCTGGTAGCGATGGTGGTTGGTCGGTCATAGTCAGGTCATTATTTGTTTAGTGGGATCAGATTTCGGCTTAGTACAATCAATTGGGGTTGGTCATGTGTTAAGGTCTTGAATTAAAGAAGAGTGGGGGAAAGGTCAGAGCTTGGGTTTGGTGCAATCAATTGGATCAAGTCATGGTTTGGGGCTAGGTTCACTCACCAAGGATGGTTTGGATGCTTAGGTAAATCAGATGATTCAGCTTAATCATCAAAGCAAGGTCTCTATCCAAGTGATTTGCCATATGCATGAGGTTTGGGTATGAGGTTTGGGTGTTTGTTGGGTGTTTGATGAAGTGGGTTAAAAAGGATCTTAAGGATATTTGAAAGTGGCTTGGCCTCTTGCCATTAATAGCTTGATGAAGTGGCAAGACTCGTATGGCTCACTTATGGCTTGGGAGTGGCTTCATGGCTTCCCTTTGGCTTTGTGATCTTGCATTGGGAAGGATTTTTGGAATTATGGGGTATTTTTGTGGACTTTATCATGAGGCTTAAGATTTAATGATTTGATCATGAAATTAAAACTTAGGGAATAATTTTAATCAATTTGGTGACGAAGAGAAAAAAATTTCATGTGAGATTTGGATTTGGGCTTTTGAAATTAGATGTAGCGAGCTTGGGCTTTTAAAATTAAAGTTTAATTTGGGCTAAAATTTGGGCTAATTGAATGTTTAATTTGGTGTAGGAAGATATCATGAAGAGTTTGGATGTGATTTCAAATATGTGATTTCAAAGGATGTGATTTCAAATGATTTGAATTGAATTTGAAGGTCAATTTGGTGGATTTAGTCATACGGTCAAAATTGGGGCTTTTTGATTTGGGTGAAATTGGGCTTCTAATTGGGTCAAATTGAGCTTCTATTCTATTAAGATTGGGAGTAGGGATATTGAATTTTGTTTTGGAATTGAAATTGGGCAAGATTGGGGTCAATTGATTGGGCAAGATTGGGGTCAATGAAATTGGGCAAGATTGGGGTCAATTGGGCCAAAATTGAGGCTAATTTGGGGAAATTGGGCCCTTAAGGGAAAATTTGGGGCTTTTGGTCAAATTCAGTCAATGTGGTGGTTAAAAATTGAAATTGGGAATATTTTGGATGATTTCAAAATTTTTGGGAATTTTTGATATTTTTAGGTCATGTGGGGCATTTTGGTAATTTTTTGCAATTTGGTTGTATTTAGGAATGTGGTGATTTATGTGAATTTTGGTCAATTTAGGTAGTGGTGAGTGGTTTGAGATGATTTTTTGGGCAAATTTTGGTATTTTGGGTAATTTTGGGATTTTTGGCAAAAATTGGGGTTGTAGGGGTATTTTGGTAATTTGGTGATTTTGAGCTAGAATGGGAAAATAAGCCATGAAGCCGTGTCAAATTAATAGGAGCCATATGAGGATTCATTTTGAATGCTCAATATAATGGTTCTAACCTTCTTAGTCAAAGACTAGGGGTATAGGTTCATTCATATGAGCTTTCCAAAAGAAATAATGGGACCAAATCAAGGGGTCTTAGGGTTTAGGGTATTCAAGAAAGTTACGCCTAAGTTCTGACCATCTTATGGGAGACTTCCCTTGAGTTCCCCCATACTGACCGCATCTACTAAGTGCTAGAGGTTAGGACTCATTTTGTGCTTTTTTTTGAACTTCAAGTTGAGCAAAGAAGAATTTGGAATTTTAATGGTGAGGGTTTCTTTTCTAGTTTTCTAGGAATAGTCAACAGGAAAATCCTATGGCTAGACCCTAGTCTATGGCTAGACCCTAGTAGTCTACTAAAGAGGAAAAAAAACTAAACCTCAACCAAAAATTAGGTCAACAAATGGACCCCCCAATAGGTGTGGTGTGTCGGGCAAGCATACCGGACGTATTGGCATTGACCGACAAGATCAACGAAACCAACACAGATTTTCTACATCAAAAGACCTAGAAAAAAAGAGTAGATTTTAGTGAGGAATGTTTTCGCTGGGGAATTGGAAAGTGAATATCCAATCGGAATGAGAACTCAAAACTCTTACTGGCAATTAAAAGGTGGATTTCAATTTATTAGGTTTTAGGTATATTGAAGGACAAGAATTAGGATTCAGGTATTGATCCCAAGATGGGAATTGAAATTTGGGTATCAATATGTTGGTTCTAACCTTCTTAGTCAAAGACTAGGGGTATAGGTTCATTCATATGAGCTTTCCAAAAGGAATAATGGGACCAAATCAAGGGGTCTTAGGGTTATGGGTATGCAAGAAAGTTTAGTGTGTACAAGCCATTTCAACCATCACCACACCACCAAGGGTTAGTCCTAAGGTCTGACCATTCTATGGGAAACTCTCCTTGAGTTCCCCCCTACTGACCCCACCTACTAAGTGCTAGAGGTTAGGACCAATATGTGGAACTTCAACTTCAAGTTGAGCAAAGAAGAAACTTCAAGTTGAGCAAAGAAGAATTTGGAAATTTTAATGGTGAGGGTTCCTTTTCTAGACTTTTAGGAATAATCAATAGGAAAATCCTATGGCTAGACCCTAGGCTACTAAAGAGAAAAAAACTAGGCCTCAGCCAAAAATGAGGCCAATAAATGGACCCCCAATAGGTGTGGTGTGTCGGGCAAGCACACCGCACGTATCGGTGTTGACCGAAGAGACCAATAACAAAGATTTTCTACGTCAATAGACCTAGAACAACGAGTAGATTTTAGTGAGAATTGTTTGAGCTGGGGATTTGGCAAGTGAATATCCAATCGAAATGAGAACTTGGAACTCCCGCTGGCGATTAATAGGTAGATTTCAATATATCAGGTTTCAGGTATATTGAAGGACAAGAATTAGGATTTAGGTATTGAACCCAAGATTAGAATTGAAATTTAGGTATCAATCACGGAAGGAGAATCAGATCCCTTACTCCATTTAAGGTGGTCTTAAACTGATCTCGAAGAATGGGAACGAGATGCCTTGAATAAATCGAAGGGCTCGTTCCCTCAACCCTTAAAGTTGAAGCCTAAAAATCATATATTTGAGATTTCTTGGAAATTTTTATGGAATTTCTAGATTGTTTCATGACTCCTAAGATGTAAGAGGAAAAGAAAAGGGATTTTTTTATGCTGATAAATTCTCAAGCATGAAACCCAAGGACCTGTACAGCGATCTACAATCTAAGAAGTTGATTTCATAATGTAGTTTCCTTCATCATGGTGGAATGATGGAATATGTGATTGCAGTGCAACAATGGGAAAGTATTTGTTATTTCACTGCCATTGCTGTGATTTATGTGGTTAGAGAACTCTACGCAAATTTACCTGATGAATCTAATGATTTAGTTTATGTGAGAGGGCAACATGTGGGCATAAGTCCTGCTCAGGTCAATCACATTTACAAGTTGAATAGTGTTCATACTTGTTTTTATTCTAAGTTTCATCCTACTGAAGTGGAATTGGACGAGATTATGCAATTTTTTACTGATGGTAATGGAGTATGGAATATTAAGAATGGACGTCAGGTAAACTTTCCTTTCTCGAAGCAAAAGTTCATTCTCGTGTCTGGCATTATTTTATTTCAAGCAAGTTGCTTTCTACTAATCACTGCAGTGAGGTAACTCATGAAAGAGCCACATTGAACTATTGCATTCAGATGAGCAAAACAAGTGGCATTGGCTCTTTAATTTACAAGAATATGTTTATTACTTTGAGGGGAGGAACTACTTGAGGTATGGGTTATCCTGCTCTTAATACTACTATGCGTGTTGAATCTAGAGTAAAATATGAGATTTGGGAAGAAGTTTTACCATCTCATAAACCCATTGGAAAAACTAATTTGGAGATGTATGGAAAACATACTAGTGTAAGGTCTAGATATAGGCTCTGATATTCCCATCTACTTCAGCTTCAGCTTCAACTTCTAGACCTTCTATATCTATTACTGCTTCACATGAAACTATAATGGAACAATTATTCATTCAATTATTCACATGAAGCTATTATGTATGTTTTTGGTTTCAGTTACATGGAATGGACATTTTGAGGAAATGAGGGAAAAATGTGCAAAAATGGTGCAAAATGGTAGGGTGCCATAGCGCCGCTACCTGGCGCTATAGCTCCACAGATGTAGCTAGAGGGCACTATAGCGCTCATATTGGCACTATAGTGCCAATAACTTCCCTTATAGAAGATCCATTGAATTTCACCAAATTTTGATGGGGTGTTTGATGTAAACCTTGGTTATTTTCAGAGATCTTTTAATATGGACAAAAATTGGACAAAAAAGAGTACTTTTTGGAAGCATACGAGGGCTTTAAAAAGGTCCACTTTTGTGTTTAAGTGTATGTTTAAGTCTGCTTTGTCTTGTAAGAGTAAGAGTTTGGAGATTTATTCAAGGAGACTACATAATTTGTGTTGGGGAGAAGACATAAGATACTTTGTATTTTGTTTATGTTTTTTGTTTCTAAGGCTTGGATTTCAATACAAATTTGGTGTTTTTTTTCTATTCTCCATGAATTATCGGTAGTTCCCTTTTTTCTCCTTGCTCTTAGGAATTAATCTTGTGGGATGAGAATGATTTATAGATTTCTTTTTTACTTTTAAAAATTGTGATGACATTTTCACCGATTCGTCACTGATTTTGTAAATTGGCCACTTGTGAGGTTAAAATCTATTAAGAAACATAAAGATCTGGGAGGGCTATGATTTCACCCCACTAGTGAGTGCCACACTTCATTTTGGGCAGATGCGTTAAGATCACCTAAGAGGGACTGCAAATAGTTATGGAGATAGGTTTTGATGAGCATAGAATTGATGTTTCTAGGGTGGTAGACTAGATTCTTCTTCAAATTTGGTTTAGAGTTTGGATCGTAAGGGTACCTAGTTGGTTCTACAGAGACGTCAAGGTGAGTAATCTGGAGGTGGGAGGTCATAATCTATGAGGTCATAATCTATTGAGTCATAATCTATTGAGCACTACCACACAAGCTGGTGAAAAACTCTAAATTAACCAATGTTCTTAACTAGCACTAGGAGGGGGTAAGGAATAGGAATACTTTTATTTGTAACAATATGTCATCATATTTTTAGTACTTCAAATCTCACATAGATTATTATCTCATTGCAATGGGAAAGATCTTTACATATTATTCAAACTATTAAATATAGTTGTTTCTATCTGCTTTAATTTAGTCTTAACCATTGTTATCATCTCATTTTCATTTTTCATTTAAATCACTAATTTAAATAGAATTTTTTTTTTAGTTTAGGAAGCCAATTTAAATAATTTAATTATCCTCATGGGATCAATACTGGGATTTTTTAAGAAAAATCCTTTATTATTTGAAACGATACGTATACTCGCATAGTACCTCTAGTGTAAAGATTTATTATTTATTTTTAATATCATTTCATTTATTCACACTAGCCGCTGAATATAATTTAGGTCAAGTTTTTGGCAATATTTTGGAGATTAAAAAGACAAGTAATTACGGGTCGGGTCACTTCGCCACATCGGCCAAGCTCAACCCATGAGCTCCCATTATGAGTATATATGGATATGAAAAGCCCAAACCCGAGAGCTTCTACACATGACCAAGCTCTCTTCTCAACAACTTAAATCTCTTGCTCCCAAGAGAAAAAGTGCTCCCCCTAACCAAGGCAATCGATTGCCACCATCCTCAAGTCTTACCATTCATTATCAAACCCTAATTTCACCACTGAAGCTCAGCGCCAATTTTGGCCACGACATCAATCCTCTCAAAACTCAAAACCAACCCTCCAAAAAACTTCAAGAAAATTTAAAAAATGCTCCAATATCAAAATTAAGCCTCTCCGTGGCCCTAATCCATTCCACCACCAAAATGTGGCATCCTTTGGTTAAGATCCTATTTAGACCCATCCATATTTCAAATTGAAGTAAAGAAGAGGTTCGTGGCACCAAGGCGATACTCTTTGTCAAGCGCAAAAGAGGCCTCACCACTTAGGACAAGGTATGGATCAAATTCCCTATAATTAGCTTTTAGTTTAATCTTTTATGAAAAAGACCAACAATGTATGTCCATCTAGTCGTGCATATACCTTCATCTCAACTAGAGGAATGTGTAGGAACAAACCTCGACTAATTTGGTTGAGAATCAAGCAAGATATTAGGGTTTGATGACGGATAGTTCTCGGTTTTTTGTTCTCTTTCTTGTAAGGATAATGATCCAATGTCTTCCATTTCCCTGTATAGAAACCTATGGTCGGAGACAAAATCTGTCCATGAAACAGCAAAAGATGAGAGCATCGAACCGCAAGAAAGCGCAGCACTTGCTTGGAAAGTGTTCCCAATCACATGATGACACGTGGAGCTTTACAGCGACTGAGGATCCAGTTAGTGCCTCGTGGTTAAGAAAAAAATTCAGATTTTTTGAATTAAATAAATCTAGGAAATTAAATAAAACTTTAAAAATACATAACTTAATGTGAAAAAATCACAAAAATAAAATAAAAATTTCTCTGGACTCTTCGAATAGAAGAGAAAATAAAAAAATAATCAAAAATAAAAATACATAGCTTTTAATTTAATTTTAATTAATTAAATAATCTATAGAGTATTTTAATTATTAAAAATTAATTATAAAGCCAGAAAATCAAAACTTTTGAGGGAAATTTTCCTCCACTTTTGGGAATATCTTTTCATATTTCCAAAGTCTCCGGATCTCGCTAACCTTAAAATGACTAATTTTCTACCCAAAATATAATTATTTAGAAAAATAAATATAAAATTGAAATAAAAATTAGAACAATGGAAATTTAAAAGGAAGTTAAAAAGAAAATTTAAAAAAGTGAAATTAAACCCTAAAATGACAATTTTCACCCCTAAGAACTTAAAAATGTATTTTAGAAACCTAGGGGTAAAAGTGTAAGAATTAAAATTTTACATCTTGGCCCAAATATGTCCCCTAACATTAACTTAAAACACTTTGTGAGCCTTAAAGGCTTGGCCTAAAGGATTTTTAGGACGTAACACCATGGTTACCCCTCTAATCATGGAGTCAACCTAATAAGCCAAGGCTTAGTCCAATTTGAGCTTTGCTTGGTCTAATTTGACTTAGGTCTAACCCAAATTAGACCTAACTCAACTAGACTCACAATTGACCCCAAATCTATTTGAGGTTAGACCTGACCACCAACCAGATATAACCTAGTTCAAGTCAAGCAAACTCTAAACCTGACCTAACTGGAGATCTAGCTCAAACCTTACTAGGTCTAACCCAAATTAGTCCTAGCTTAACCTAAATCTTTCTAGATCTAACTCAACCTTGACTTGGTACAACCTTGAAACCTACTAGATCTAACTCAGCTAAGACTAAGACCTAGTCCAACCTAAACCATCCCAGGTCTAATCCAACCTAGACTTGTTCAAACCAAACCCAACAAGGTCTAACCTAACTTAAACCTAGTTCAACTTAAATAATACTTGGTCTAACCCAACTTAGACCTAGTCCCACTTAGACCCTTCTAGGTATAACCTAACTTAGACCTAGTCCCACATAAACCTAAGTAGCTCTGACCTAACTTAGACCTGGTTCAACTTAAATCCTAGTAGATCTAGCCTAACTTGGATCTAGTTCAAACCAAACCACCTTAGGTCTAACCTAAATTAGACCAAGTTCAACATCAAGTTCATTAGTTCTAACCCAAAATAAACATAACTACAACCTAAACACTATTAGGTCTAGCCCAATTTAAACTTAAGCCAATTTTAACAACCCTTTTGTCTAACCCAACTTAGACAAAGTCAACTAAATCAGCGGGTCAACCCGACCAAACATGGGTTGACCTAAATCAACTAAATCACAATGTCAAATTGACCTAATTCAGGTTAACCCAAATTAACTGAATCAATGGGTCAACGCAACGTAACTCTGTTGACCTCATTTTTGATGAGGTCTAGTTCACTTCCTTAGAAGCCAAGGAACTAGTCATAAGACTTTCCTACTGATTAGTCTAGAGGAATAGTGATGGTACTCAACCTCGTAGAAATTCTAAAAATTTCTTGAATCTTCTTGTGGAGTCTCACATGGGCGGTCACAAGCTCTCATTTATCACTTGAGATGGCTAAGCCCAAGATGTGAAGACCTAAGATTGAGTTCTTATCAAATCATGAAGCCTTAGGGCAACCCTAGATGGCTTGGTCCTGCACACACACAATTGCACTCACCCCAAACTCCTCAAAACATCCAAAATCATCCATTTACCGTAATTGACTTATCTCCTCTAATAAGCTCCTAGTATACTTCCTAACTCTTTTATAGGGTCATATGGGTGGTCCGAAGTCCCCAACCCTTAGTTAGATGGGCTAAGATGAAGATCAACATGTAGAGGTTCTAAATTGCGTTCTCACAAGGACCATATACCTTTATGGGGGCTTTCATAGCTTGTATGCTCACAACACCCAATCAACCTAAAATTAACCCTAAAATGAAAATTTGCCCAAACTACCCCTAAATACCCTTTAATTCCCAAAATGCCAAAAAATTGTTAAAATCTTCAATTTCACTCAAAACTTCACCAAAACGAATCCTAGCCATCCAATTTAGTCAAATTCACCCAAAATTCCCCAAATCCACCAAAATTGACCAAATTACCAAAATGCCCCTTAATTCCAAAAAATGCCTAAAATTGACCAAATACCCAGTTTTCCACCAAAACATCATTGTAAACCTCTCAAACTTATCTAATTGCAGCAAAATTGACAAAATTGTCAAAAATGCCCAATTTTTACTAAAATACCAAAAAATTCACCAAAATTCTCAATTTACCCCCAATATCCACCAAACCTATCCCCAACTCAATTTCATCAAAATTTAAATACAATCCTTCCAAAATCCAATTGTAAATTCAAATTTACCGAAGCCTAATTTCAAGCCCACCATACTTAAATTCTAAAAGCCCAAATCCAAGAGCCCACATGACAAAATTATTTCATCATCCATTCAATTAAATGAAACCATACACCATGATATTTATAACTCTAGCTCCTTCCACATTTGGAATTATGAAAACACCATTTAAAAATCACTGAAAATTGAAAAAATCCTTCTTAATGATAATTGACTAAGTCAAATGCAATCCATGAAGCCACCTCCAAGTCACATGCAAGCCATGTGAGCCATTTCCCTTTCACCATACACATAGTGGGAAAAAGAGGGAACCTTTTAATGATCCCCTAAAAAAGCACTTATCAACTTTCGTGACTCACTCTAACCCATGATTAATTTTAATCATTTGGATTGTGACTTCTCGATACCATTTCAGCTGGTCCAGCTAATCTTGGTCAGCCGTGGGAAACCACTCAACCCATTCTCATGAGGCTATACCCAAGTAAAACCCAACTTAAGCCAAACCCCTTTCCATTTTCAGTTAAACACATCTATCTATGCACAACTCCTATTTGCTTCACATCTATCAATGCACAACTCTTATTTGCTTCACATCTCTCCACCCCCGACCACCATGAACAAGTTGGTGACTTCTCTTTATTTGGTCTGCCACCTTGGCTACTAGAAAACACCAGACCCAAGAACACCACCATGGTCAAAAATCAAAATTAAACTCATTCAATGTGGCTCACTCCAATTGAATTATTGCCTCATTCTTCCCTCCACCTATGAACCCACTGGCTAGCCCACTTGGCCACCCTTTCCGTGCCTATAAAAACACCAACACCCCATGACCAAAGGAGACATATGCACACACCTTGGGGAAAATTTTCCAAAATCATTCCAGACTTCCATTACATCCACACGAAGCTCATCCCAATCATTTTTGGCCCCTCTTCCTCGCTGAGAAACCCTAATTTCATCACTAAAATCCAGGGTGTTTTTATCATTCTACAAAAATCCACAAAACCTCAAATTGATTATCCCAAAGGCTACATAGTACCAAAAAACTAGCTCCCCAATCAAAAGTCCCCACTCCCAAACTCTCTAACCTTGTCCAAGACCAAGCCAGACCCATCCTTTGGTCTAGATTATACCTTTTTCCTCTTAAGGAATAATGACATGTCATGGATAATATGGCTCACATGTGACTTGGAAGAGGCTTCATGGCGTGCATGTGGATTGAGCAATTTTCATGATGAAGGATTTTGAGAATATTTTCCATTTTATGAGGTGTTTCCATGAAGTCAAAATTTAGAAAAATTATATCAAGGATTTCATGACCCATAGTGTGATTCTAATTAAATCGATGAGGGGAGGTCTCACTTTTTGTGGAATTAGCCCTTGATTTAAAGCAAAGTAAGAAATAAATTGGGCTTGATTTAGTAAGATCTTAGGATAAGTTAAGGGGAATTTTTTTTGGGCTTGGTTTTGGACACGAATTTGATATGGTTTTAAATTACCCATGATCTTGGCGGAATTTATAATTTACCACAATGATATTTTGGACTTGGGCTTAGAGGATTTGAGTTTGGCATGTGGGTTAAAATTTGGCGAGTTTTGGATTTGGGAGATTTTGTAGTGTGTAGAGTGAGGTGAATGTATATGGTGGTCTGAGTGAGTGTACATTGTGGTATTACAAGTCATAAAAGGTTTCCTTAAGGCCTCATGATCCTATAGGAACTCTTTTATGTGTTTCAACATGTTGGTCACAACCAACTCAACCAATTGCTGAGGATTTGAGACCACCCATGTGAAACTCACAAGAGGGCGACGAAGTGGCTTGAATTTTTAAGTGGGGTGGGTCACATCACTATTCTGCTATGATACTCAATAGATAAGTCGTATGGCTAGATCCTTGGTTCTAGGAAAAGAGTTTAGACCTCACTAAAATGAGGTCAACTAGTTTATTTATGGCTAGTACTATATGAAATTCTCATTACATTCATTTATGCTAAAAATGATGCCACTAAAAGAAAATATTTGTGAGATGTTATCATTCATTTTGCACCATTTATTAATTTTCATTCACTATTATTTATCATTTCAATTATATCGTAAAGGAGAATGCAAAAGTAAGGTGTTTTATCTCACCCAACAAGTTGACTGATTTCAATTCTTGCATATTTCATGTTAGCCTTCTAGAGTTTCTATGTATTGGTTTATCTTACACTTGATGTAATAAAAAATTGGATAATCTTACACTTACTCTATCACTCTCAATTTAAAATTTATGTATAAAAAATATTAAAGTCGCTATCCCAATTTTTTTGAGCTTATTGATTCTGCTTGGACTCTAATTCATGGTAACCCATTTTTGCATTATTTTAAGTAGATTAAGCAATGACCAAAAAACACTAAAAATAAAAAATTGGTGTTTATTTTTATATTGCATCTTTTAAGAATGATTAACAAAAGAACTTTCATCTTTTGAAAGATTAGATTTTTTACTCTACTTTCCTTTAAAGAGCAATAACAACTAAAAAAATGCCTTATTGATAGTAAAACTTGTGCTAAAGCCTAAATTAGGCAATGTTCAAAATGTTACACTTACTCTATGATTTTGGGATAATCTTACACTTACTCTATCACTCTCAAGCACACCGCACGTATTGGCGTTGACCGACGAGATCAACGAAACCAACACAGATTTTTTACGTCAAAAGACCTAGAAAAAAGAGTAGATTTTAGTGAGAAATGTTTTCGCTGGGGAATTGACAAGTGAATATCCAATTAGAATGAGAACTCAAAACTCTTACTGGCGATTAAAAGGTGGATTTCAATTTATCAGGTTTTAGGTATATTGAAGGACAAGAATTAGGATTCAGGTATTGACCCCAAGATGGGAATTGAAATTTAGGTATCAATATGCTGGTTCTAACCTTCTTTGTCAAAGACTAGGGGTATAGGTTCATTCATATGAGCTTTCCAAAAAGAATAATGGGACCAAATCAAGGTGTCTTAGGGTTATGTGTATGCAAGAAATTTTAGTGTGTGCAAGCCATTTCAACCATCACCAGACCACCAAGGGTTAGTCCTAAGGTCTGACCATCCTATGGGAGACTCTCCTTGAGTTCCCCCATACTGACCCCACCTACTAAGTGCTAGAGGTTAGGACCAATATGTGGAACTTCAAGTTGAGCAAAGAAGAATTTGGAAATTTTAATGGTGAGGGTTCCTTTTCTAGTCTTCTAGGAATAATCAACATGAAAATCCTATGGCTAGACCCTTGGCTACTAAAGAGAAAAAAAACTATGCCTCAACCAAAAATAAGGCCAACAAATGGACCCCCAATAGGTGTGGTGTGCCGAGCAAGCACACCGCACGTACGGCGTTGACCGAAGAGATCAATAACACAGATTTTCTAAGTTGACAGAACTAGAACAAAGAGTAGATTTTAGTGAGAATTGTTTGAGCTATGGATTTGGTAAGTGAATATCCAATCGGAATGAGAACTTGGAACTCCCGTTGATGATTAAAAGGTGGATTTCAAATTATCAGGTTTTAGGTATATTGAAGGACAAGAATTAGGATTTAGGTATTGAACGCAAGATCAGAATTGAAATTCAGGTATCAATCATGGAAGGAGAATCCGACCCCTCACTCCATTTAAGGTGGTCTTAAACTGATCTCGAAGAATGCAAACGAGATGCCTTGAATAAATTGAAGGGCTCGTTCCCTCAACCCCTAAAGTTGAAGCCTAAAAATCATATATTTGAGATTTCTTGGAATTTTTTTATGGAATTTCTAGATTTTTTCATGGCTCCTAAGATGTAAAGAGGAAAATAAAAGGGAGTTTTTGATGCTGATAAATTCTCGAGCATGAAAGCCAAGGACTTGTACAACGATCTACAATCTAAGAAGTTGATTGCATAATGTAGTTTCCTTCATCATGGTGGAATGATGAAATTTATTATTGCGGTGCAACAGTGGGAAAGTATTTGCTATTTCACTGCCATCATTTTGATTTATGTGGTTAGAAAACTCTACGCTAATTTACCTGATGAATCTAATGATTTAGTTTATGTGAGAGGGCAACATGTGGGCATAAGTCCTGCTCAGGTCAATCACATTTACAAGTTGAATAGTGTTCATACTTGTTTTTATTCTAAGTTTCATCCTACTGAAGTGGAATTGGACGAGATTATGCAATTTTTTTACTGATCGTAATGGATTATGGAATATTAAGAATGGACGTCGGGTAAACTTTCCTTTCTCGAAGCTAAATGTTCATTCTCGTATCTGGCATTATTTTATTTCTAGCAGGTTGCTTCCTACTAATCACTACAGTGAGGTAACTCAAGAAAGAGCCACATTGAGTTCTTGCATTCAGATGAGCAAAACAAGTGGAATTGGCTCTTTAATTTACAAGAATATGTTTATTACTTTGAGGGGAGGAACTACTTGAGGTATGGGTTATCCTGCTCTTATTACTACTATGTGTGTTGAATCTAGAGTAAAATATGAGACTTCGGAAGAAGTTTTACCATCTCATAAACCCATTGGAAAAACTAATTTGGAGATGTATGGAAAACATACTAGTGTAAGATCTAGATATAGGCTCTGATATTCCCATCTACTTCAGCTTCAGCTTCAACTTCTAGACCTTCTATATCTATTACTGCTTCACTTGAAACTATAATGGAACAATTATTCATTCAATAAGGAGATATCTCAACATTACAGAATCAACAAAAAAAGTTTAGAAGCTCATCTTTATAATAATGATTAGTATATGCAGAGAAGAGTATATTATGATATTGCTTATCATAAGGTGATGGAGAAATTCTTAAGGGGTGACTACTCAATAGTATTTCCTACTTGCCCCAGGTAGTATTTCCTACTTGCCCCAGATATACACCTTACAAGTTTGATGAAATGGAGGAGGATGTAGGCTTTGATGATGATGACGATGATGATGATGATGGTGATGAAGGTGATGATGATGTATAGTGTTTTCTGTTTGTTTTGTTGTATTTTTTTTTGTTTCCATGTTTAGATTTTTTATAGTTAGTATGTCATTGTATGTTTTTTAGAATTTTTAAATTTGCATTTGTGTATATTATTAAAGTTAAGTTTATTCCACTAAACTGTTATATTATTTTTAATGTTTATCTTCAACTTCAATGTAAATGCTTGAATAGTTTTTTTATTTTTAGACATGCTAATTTCACTGGTCTTTATTACTTGTACATGTACTATTCTATTGTTTATAAAACTTTATAATCTTTCTTTCTACCTAAACTAACCTATTGAAACTAATTAAAAAGTTAAGTTTGGGGGAAGGAATAAAATCTTTTTAAAAAGAACTAAAAATTATTGATCCTTAGAGAACTACATTTTTTAAATTTAATTTAACATAACCTGTGGTAAGTTAGGATAACTTAAGATAACTATATTTTAAAGTTTATAAATGTTATAGAAAACTTAAGTTAAAGTTTTTTATAATAAAGGTTAGTTCTAAAGTTAAAATATTTAGTATGAAAGGATAAGAGATTATGTTTTTACTATTTAAAATAAAGAAAATTGTATTTTTGGAATTGTTAATAGTTTTAGAGTTTAACCTTAAAAAGATTGAATTGAGACTTTATGAAAAATATTTTTCAAAGCCAATTCAATTTTTTTCAAAATAAGGAAATGTGGAAAGTTCTTAACTTTAAGAAGAGGAGGGAGGATTTCAAAATCATTAAAGACTATCGAGATATAGTAATCCTCGCATGACATGAAAAGAAAAAGAAAAGATTGAAAAAGATCCTAAAGAAAAAGAAAAAAAAAATCAAAAGAAAAAAAGAAGAAGAAGAGCAAGAATGAAAATGTGTGAGGAGAAGCTTGAGGATATGTCTAATAAAAAATTTGCTCCACTTGAATCATCATAAGGAAAGGAACTTAATAATATTTCTATGTTAGGGGTTAAAGTATGATCATCTTTACTATTAAAGTCTCTATAAAGTTCTTCTTATTGTAATTCTTCTAAGCATTCAAAATATGCCACAATTACAATTACTGCTGAAATAAATAGAAAATCATAATTCTTAAACTTGACTATTAAATATTCTTATATGTTTGTTTCAAACCGAGTCATTAAAAATTTTTCTAAAGTCTCACTATCAAATTTATTAAATAAAAACTATAGAAATATCTAAGTTAAACTCACTTCCACAAGTTATATTTTTCACAAAGTATAAAGAAGTTACATAAGAATAAGTAACGTTTAAGGTTGGGGAATGATCAACCTTAAAATTACCTATTTTAGTGCATATATTATGATTGTTATATACTTATTTTTAGTGATATTGCACTTTAAATGAAGCTATTATGTATGTTTTTGGTTTCAGACACATGGAATGGACATTTTGAGGAAATGAGGGAAAATAGTGCAAAAATGGTGCAAAATAGTAGGGTGCCATAGCGCCGCTACCTGGCGCTATAGCTCCACAGATGTAGCTAGAGGGCACTATAGCGCTCATATTGGCACTATAGTGCCAATAACTTCCCTTATAGAAGATCCATTGAATTTCACCAAATTTTGATGGGGCCAAATTTTGAAGGGGTGTTTGATGTAAACCTTGGTTATTTTCAGAGATCTATTAATATGGACGAAAATTGGACAAAAAAGAGGACTTTTTGGCAGCATTTGAGGGCTTTAGAAAGTCCCACTTTTGTGTTTAAGTGTATGTTTAAGTGTGTTTTGTCTTGTAAGAGTAAGAGTTTGGAGATTTTTCAAGGAGACTACAGAATTTGTGTTGGGGAGAAGACATAAGATACTTTGTATTTTGTTTAAGTTTCTTGTTTCTAAGGCTTGGATTTCAATATAAATTTGGTGTTTTTTTCTATTCTCCATGAATTCTAGGTAGTTTCCTTTTTTTCTCCTTGATCTTAGGAATTAATCTTGTGGGATGAGAATGATTTATAGATTTCTTTTTTACTTTTAAAAATTGTGATGACATTTTCACCGATTCTTCACTGATTTTATAAATTGGCCACTTGTGAGGTTAAAATCTATTGAGAAACATAAAGATCCTAGAGGGCTACGATTTCACCCAACTAGTGAGTGTCACACTTCATTCTGGGCAGATGTGTTAAGATCACCTAAGCGAGAGTGCAAATAGCTATGGAGATATGTTTTGATGAGCATATAATTGATGTTTCTAGTGTGGTAGACTAAATTCTTCTTCAAATTGGTTTATAGTTGGGATCGTAAGGGTACCTAGTTGGTCCTCTAGAGAGGGCAAAGTGAATAATCTGGAGGTGTGAGGTCATAATCTATTGAGCACTACCACACAAGCTGGTGAAAAACTCTAAATTAGCCAATGTTCTTTACTAGCACAGGGAGGGGGTAAGGAATATGAATGCTCCTATTTGTCACAATACATCATTATATTTTAGTCATTTAAATCCTACATAGATTAACATAGATTATTATCTCATGATTATTATCTCATTGCAATGGGAAAGATCTTTACATATTATTCAAACTCAATAGAATTACTTTTATTAAACTATTAAATATAGTTGTTTCTATCTACTTTAATTTACTCTTAACCATTGTTATCATCTCATTATCATTTAAATCACTAATTTAAATAGAATTTTCTTTTGAGTTTAGGAAGCCAATTTAAATAATTTAATTATCCTCATGGGATCAATACTGGGATTTTTTAAGAAAAATCCTTTATTATTTGAAACGATACGTATACTTGCATAGTACCTCTAGTGTAAAGATTTATTATTTATTTTCAATATCATTTCATTTATTCACACTAGCCACTTAATATAATTTAGGTCAAGTTTTTTGCAATATTTTGGAGATTAAAAAGAAAAGTAATTATGGGTCGGGTCACTTCCCCACATCGGCCAAGCTCAACCCATGAGCTCCCATTATGAGTATATATGGATATGAAAAGCCCAAACCCGAGAGCTTCTACACATGACCAAGCTCTCTTCTCAACAACTTAAATCTCTTGCTCCCAAGAGAAAAAGTGCTCCCCCTAACCAAGGCAATCGATTGCCACCATCCTCAAGTCTTACCATTCATTATCAAACCCTAATTTCACCACTGAAGCTCAGCGCCAATTTTGGCCACGACATCAATCCTCTCAAAACTCAAAACCAACCCTCCAAAAAACTTCAAGAAAATTTAAAAAATGCTCCAATATCAAAATTAAGCCTCTCCGTGGCCCTAATCCATTCCACCACCAAAATGTGGCATCCTTTGGTTAAGATCCTATTTAGACCCATCCATATTTCAAATTGAAGTAAAGAAGAGGTTCGTGGCACCAAGGCGATACTCTTTGTCAAGCGCAAAAGAGGCCTCACCACTTAGGACAAGGTATGGATCAAATTCCCTATAATTAGCTTTTAGTTTAATCTTTTATGAAAAAGACCAACAATGTATGTCCATCTAGTCGTGCATATACCTTCATCTCAACTAGAGGAATGTGTAGGAACAAACCTCGACTAATTTGGTTGAGAATCAAGCAAGATATTAGGGTTTGATGACGGATAGTTCTCGGTTTTTTGTTCTCTTTCTTGTAAGGATAATGATCCAATGTCTTCCATTTCCCTGTATAGAAACCTATGGTCGGAGACAAAATCTGTCCATGAAACAGCAAAAGATGAGAGCATCGAACCGCAAGAAAGCGCAGCACTTGCTTGGAAAGTGTTCCCAATCACATGATGACACGTGGAGCTTTACAGCGACTGAGGATCCAGTTAGTGCCTCGTGGTTAAGAAAAAAATTCAGATTTTTTGAATTAAATAAATCTAGGAAATTAAATAAAACTTTAAAAATACATAACTTAATGTGAAAAAATCACAAAAATAAAATAAAAATTTCTCTGGACTCTTCGAATAGAAGAGAAAATAAAAAAATAATCAAAAATAAAAATACATAGCTTTTAATTTAATTTTAATTAATTAAATAATCTATAGAGTATTTTAATTATTAAAAATTAATTATAAAGCCAGAAAATCAAAACTTTTGAGGGAAATTTTCCTCCACTTTTGGGAATATCTTTTCATATTTCCAAAGTCTCCGGATCTCGCTAACCTTAAAATGACTAATTTTCTACCCAAAATATAATTATTTAGAAAAATAAATATAAAATTGAAATAAAAATTAGAACAATGGAAATTTAAAAGGAAGTTAAAAAGAAAATTTAAAAAAGTGAAATTAAACCCTAAAATGACAATTTTCACCCCTAAGAACTTAAAAATGTATTTTAGAAACCTAGGGGTAAAAGTGTAAGAATTAAAATTTTACATCTTGGCCCAAATATGTCCCCTAACATTAACTTAAAACACTTTGTGAGCCTTAAAGGCTTGGCCTAAAGGATTTTTAGGACGTAACACCATGGTTACCCCTCTAATCATGGAGTCAACCTAATAAGCCAAGGCTTAGTCCAATTTGAGCTTTGCTTGGTCTAATTTGACTTAGGTCTAACCCAAATTAGACCTAACTCAACTAGACTCACAATTGAACCCAAATCTATTTGAGGTTAGACCTGACCACCTACCAGATATAACCTAGTTCAAGTCAAGCAAGGGCTGAACTCTAAGCATAACCTAACTGGAGACCTAGCTCAAACCTTACTAGGTCTAACCCAAATTAGTCCTAGCTTAACCTAAATCTTTCTAGATCTAACTCAACCTTGACTTGGTACAACCTTGAAACCTACTAGATCTAACTCAGCTAAGACCTAGTCCAACCTAAACCATCCCAGGTCTAATCCAAGCTAGACTTAGTTAAAACCAAACCCAACAAGGTCTAACCTAATTTAAACCTAGTTCAACTTAAATAATACTCGGTCTAACCCAACTTAGACCTAGTCCCACTTAAACCCTTCTAGGTAAAACCTAACTTAGACCTAGTCCCACATAAACCTAAGTAGCTCTGACCTAACTTAGACCTGGTTCAACTTAAATCCTAGTAGATCTAGCCTAACTTGGATCTAGTTCAAACCAAACCACCTTAGGTCTAACCTAAATTAGACCAAGTTCAACATCAAGTTCATTAGTTCTAACCCAAAATAAACATAACTACAACCTAAACACTATTAGGTCTAGCCCAATTTAAACTTAAGCCAATTTTAACAACCCTTTTGTCTAACCCAACTTAGACAAAGTCAACTAAATCAGCGGGTCAACCCAACCAAACATGGGTTGACCCAAATCAACTGAATCACAATGTCAAATTGATCTAACTCAGGTTAACCCAAATAAACTGAATCAATGGGTCAACGCAACGTACTTTGTTGACCTCATTTTTGATGAGGTATAGTTCACTTCTTTAGAAGCCAAGGATCTAGACATAAGACTTTCTTATTGATTAGTCTAGAGGAATAGTGATGGAACCTAACCTCGTAGAAATTCTGAACATTTCTTGAATCTTCTTGTCGAGTCTCACATGGGTAGTCACAAGCTCTCATTTGTCACTTGAGATGGCTAAGCCCAAGATGTGAAGACCTAAGAATGAGTTCTTATCAGATCATGAAGCCTTAGGGCAACCCTGGATGGCTTGGTTATGCACACACACGATTGCACTCACCCCAAACTCCTCAACACATCCAAAACCATCCATTTACCGTAATTGACTTATCTCCTCCAATAAGCTCCTAGTATACTTCCTAACTCTTTTAAAGGGTCATATGGGTGGTCCGAAGTCCGTAACCCTTAGTAAGAAGGGCTAAGATCAACATGTAGAGGTTCTAAATTGCGTTCTCACAAGGACCATATACCTTTATGGGGGCTTTCATAGCTTGTATGCTCACAACACCCAATCAACCTAAAATTAACCCTAAAATGAAAATTTGCCCAAAAATACACCTAAATACCCTTTAATTCCCAAAATGCTCAAAAATTGTCAAAATCCTCAATTTCACTCAAAACTTCACCAAAATGAATCCTAGCTATCCAATTTACTCAAATTCACCCAAAATTCCCCAAATCCACCAAAATTGACCAAATTAACAAAATGCCCCTTAATTCCCAAAAATGCCTAAAATTGACCAAATACCCAGTTTTTCACCAAAACATCATTTTAAACCTCTCAAAATTATCTAATTGCCACAAAATTGCCAAAATTGACAAAAATGCCCAATTTTTACTAAAATACCAAAAAATTCACCAAAATTCTCAATTTACCCCCAATATCCACCAAACCTACCCCAAACTAAATTTCATCAAAATTTAAATACAATCCTACCAAAATCCAATTGTAAATTCAAATTTACCCAAGCCCAATTTCAAGTCCACCATACTTAAATTCTAAAAGCCCGAATCCAAGAGCCCACATGACAAAATTTTTACATCATCCATTCAATTAAATGAAACCATACACCATGATATTTGTAACTTTAGCCCCTTCCACATTTGAAATTATGACAACACCATTTAAAAATCACTGAAAATTGAAAAAATCCTTCTTAATGATAATTGACTAAGTCAAATGCAATCCATGAAGCCACCTCCAAGTCACATGCAAGCCATGTGAGCCATTTCCCTTTCACCATACACATAGTGGGAAAAAGAGGGAACCTTTTAATGATCCCCTAAAAAAGCACTTATCAACTTTCGTGACTCACTCTAACCCATGATTAATTTTAATCATTTGGATTGTGACTTCTCCACACCATTTCAGCTTGTCCAGCTAATCTTGGTCAGCCATGGGAAACCACCCAACGCATTCTTATCAGGCTAGACCCAAGTAAAACCCAACCTAAGCCATTTTCAGTTAAACACATCTATCTATGCACAGCTCCTATTTGCTTCACATCTATCAATGCACAACTCCTATTTGCTTCACATCTCTCCACCCGCGACCACCATGAACAAGTTGGTGACTTCTCTTTATTTGGTCTGCCACCTTGGCTACTAGAAAACACCAGACCCAAGAACACCACCATGGTCAAAAATCAAAATTAAACTCATTCAATGTGGCTCACTCCAATTGAATTATTGCCTCATTCTTCCCTCCACCTATGAACCCACTGGCCAGCCCACTTGGCCACCCTTTCCGTTCCTATATAAAAACACCAACACCCCACGACCGAAGGAGACATTTGCACAAACCTTGGGGAAAATTTGCCAAAATCATTCCAAACATCCATTCCATCCACACGAAGCTCATCCCAATCATTTTTGGCCCCTCTTCCTCGCTGAGAAACCCTAATTTCATCACTAAAATCCAGGGTGTTTTTATCATTCTACAAAAATCCACAAAACCTCAAATTGATTATCCCAAAGGCTACATAGTACCACAAAACTAGCTCCCCAATCAAAAGTCCCCATTCCCGAGCTCTCTAACCTTGTCCAAGACCAAGCCTGACCCACCCTTTGGTCTAGATTATACCTTTTTTCCTCTTAAGGAATGATGACATGTCATGGCTAATATGGCTCACATGTGACTTGGAAGAGGCTTCATGGTGTGCATGTGGATTGAGCAATTTTCATGATGAAGGATTTTGAGAATTTTTGCATTTTATGAGGTGTTTTCATTAAGTCAAAATTTAGAAAAATTAAATCAAGGATTTCATGACCCATGGTATGATTCTAATTAAATGGATGAGGAGAGGCCTCACTTTTCGTGAAATTAGCCCTTGATTTAAAGCAGAGTAAGAAAAAAATTGGGCTTGATTTAGTAAGATCTTAGGATAGGTTAAGAGGAATTTATTTTGGGCTTGGTTTTGGACACGAATTTGATGTGGTTTTAAATTACCCATGATCTTGTTGGAATTTAGAATTTACGACAATGAAATTTTGGACTTGGGCTTAGAGAATTTGAATTTGGCATGTGGGTTAAAATTTGGCGAATTTTTGATTTGGGAGATTTTGTAGTGTGTAGAGTGAGGTGAATGTATATGGTGGTCTGAGTGAGTGTACATTGTGGTATTACAAGTCATAAAAGGTTTCCTTAAGGCCTCATGATCCTATAAGAATCTTTTATGTGTTTCAACATGTTGGTCGCAACCAACTCAACCAAGTGCTGAGGATTTGAGACCACCCATGTGAAACTTTATAAGAGGGCAACGAAGTGGCTTGAATTTTTAAGTGGGGTGGGTCACATCACTATTCTGCTATGATATTCAATAGAAAAGTCCTATGGCTAGATCCTTAGTTCTAGGAAAAGAATTTAGACCTCACTAAAATGAGGTCAACTAGTTTATTTATGGCTAGTACTATATGAAATACTCATTACATTCATTTATGCTAAAAATGATGCCACTAAAAGAAAATATTTGTGAGATGCTATCACTCATTTTGCACCATTTATTAATTATCACTATTATTTATGGATTCAATTATATCGTAAAGGAGAATGCAAAAGTAAGGTGTTTTATCTCACCCAACAAGTTGACTGATTTCAATTCTTGCATATTTCATGTTAGCCTTCTAGAGTTTCTATGTATTGGTTTTATCTTACACTTGATGTAATAAAAAATTGGATAATATAATATATTGCTTAGTAGACATACCTTTTTACAACGAGGCATCATTATGTGTAAAAAATATTAAAGTCGCTATCCCAATTTTTTATTGTGATTCACATGACAAATCCAGATACAACATCCTAAAAAGTGAACTAAGCATAGGTCATGCCACCAACCAGAAGGGTAGTAGGAGAAGAACTGAGGATTAAGTTTGGTCAGGTCATGTTCCAATGGATGCAGTCGGAACTACCAGAAGGGCTGCCAACGAACCAAAGGCTATCAGTCAATCGACCAAAGGCCTATCAACCAACCGACCGAAGGCCTATTAGTCGACCGAAAGCCATCCAGCAGATTGAAGAGTTGTCAGTTGACCGAAGGCAAGCCCACTCATCTGAAGAGCTGCTAACGAACCAAAAGACCTACCAGATGACCAGTTCAGACAACTAGAAGTCTGGACGACTCAAATTCTAAGAGTCGAAAGAATCAAACTTTTGACGTCTTTTGAGAGGCTTTAGTTCTAAGGCGAATATCACACCTCCAAAATGGACAATCAACTCCCAACGACTGAAGAGACCTCTAAGGGAAAGCTGACTGATAGCAAATTGCTAGTGCTCAATCAACATTGGTTATCCGATGTCTAACTCGATGAAAAAAGGCATTATTATTTCAAAAATTTTATTTCGTCTAAAAAATCTATAAACATTTTTTAATGTGTTTTTTAGGCCCGACAGATACATGAGAAACTAGAAGAGTTCACACGTAACTGCATTTAAGCTAACATTCACGGAACACAAACCCTAGTAAAATGATCCATTGTGATGCAAGACATCCGACCAACATTAAAATAAAAACCAACCCTCACATCATGCATAAAAAAGCTCATGTATCTAAACTCGACTTAAATAAAGCTCTGGAGGTAGTTTCTTACCAAGTACCGCAAGCTCTGTGAAGGATACGACACAAATCACCCCAATAAGAAGTCCCGTTGTTTATCCCCGCAAAGGTAAAGATAATATCTGCTTAAGCATATCAAAAGGTATGGCTTAATCGAGGCGATGACCTAACCGAGCAAACAAGACACGTGATGTATAAGACTTGTGTCAGATAGTGACATCAAAAATGATCAACAATCATTTAGAAAATTCGAGTCATCAACCAACACCAACATTTACTATCACAAACAAATAGAACGATAAAGATAAAATGCTAAAATAAAATTGAAAACAACTGAAACCTTTACTCTATTTCATGTTAAAAAAAAGTTACAAAATGTTTTTATACATTTTCTTACATGCAAAAAGAACAAAATAAAAACTTTGTCAAAGTGACAGATGAGACTGACCGAATGTCAGATCGGCCGACCAAAGGTCAGCTTGGTCAACCAAGGGTTGCCACCAACCAAACACTAAAATAGTCAACCGATAGCCTCAGAGAGTACCTCGGATCTAGTAAAATAGAGCAAATAAATACATTAAATGAAAGCAAGGAAGTATCATTAGTAATTGTAAATATTATCACATTTTTCTTTTTATCTTAAAAATTATATCATTCTTATTGTAGTTTCACCTCCAAGAAATAAAAAAATTGAAGAATTTAATATGTACACTAAAAATGTGCCCATGTTGATCGTGAAGGGACCTATCTGTACCAAAAGCCATCTAATCAAATGATGGGCTACCAGCCAACTAAAGGCAAGCCTATCTAATCGAAGGCTTAACAATCGACTAAAGGCCATCCAGATGACTAAAGGGCTGCCAGCCGACCACATGCAAACCCAGCTGACCGAAGGGTTGTCGTGCGACAGACTCCGATACACACAAAGAACATAATATCATGCATAACGCCCACTCAAACAAAAGCATAAATGTAATTTGTATGTGCAGCCCTCATATCCTCTATAAATATGGGGGACCTTTCATGTATTAGGGGCTCTTAGACCCTTATTTTGTAACCTTTACTTTTAATGATATAAAAAGAGTCACAATAGCTCAGGAATACCATTGTTTGCCCCAGAGGAACAAGTAGTGCCGCAGCCAGCCCTCCCTCCCTCCCTTTCTCCTGCTCTACGCTCCAAGTATGGTTCAGATGACAAATTTGGATTCAATAAAGGTGGACTAAAATTTTTTGCGTAAACCACAACATGCATTCTAATTAAAAGAAAATTCCCATAAACAGTAAAAACCATCTTTGCATTTTTAAATTAGACTATTTCAATTCTTAAGAAAAAAGAAGAAGAAGAAATCATATTCTTGAAGATATATTACAAGTACTTTAATAAATCGTATTTCACTGGGAGTAATTTAAAAGACTGGAATGAAGATCAAGTAGGCTACAGAAAGCAATGCTGTTGGCATTCACTGTAGGAATATAGGAGAGTGAATACTCCTACAAATTAATATATGTCTACGGTTTTAGACAAACCATCTGCCAGGGAAGAGGATGTTACATAGTTTAAGCTGTAGCAGCTGCTTGCTCCTCCGCGATTTGTGAAACAGAAAGAAGTGTGCAGATGAGGTTGCGATCACCATATACATTATCCACACGACCTGATGAATAAAATACAAGGAATTGCATTAGTGATGGCGTTTAACCGCTTGATAGGTGACAACAGATATCAAGTACAAATTACCTGTGGTAGGCCAGAACTTGGCTCCTCGGAGCCAAGCAGCAGGGTAAGCAGCATACTCCCTCGTGTACGGCTTTGTCCATGTGTCACCCATTAGCAAGGAAGGTGGATGAGGAGCTCCCTGCATGTAAAATTAGTGTTGTTCTTTTAATGATATATTTACACTTGAATGAATGATAGAAGGTCAGTAAAAGTATCTTGGGTTTAAATGAATTGTACTATTAGATTAAAAATCATTTGATTCTAATACAATTTATAAGTAATTGAATATACCTATTTGAAAATTAATTTTTAATTAACAATTCTGTATTCAACCCGAGTGAAAATTTGGGAGAAAATTTATCCATTCATGATTCTGATTAGCACTACATCTTTATGAAGATAAATAGCACTACATCTTTATGAAGATTAAAAAAAAAAAAGCAATCTCCTTTTAATCACAGAAGAAGGAAAAATATTTTTTTCCTTTTTGCTGTGCGTGTCCTCAACGGAACAATTGAGGCGAAGCAGGTTCCAAATCAATTCCTAACATCTTTTATTTCATTTTCTTCTAATTTATTTCTTTCAATTGAAAATATGCTTAGGGAGTATTTAGCTATTTAGAGTAATAAAACAAGTCGATAAATCCATCAATCAAGAGGATATAAAAGAACCTAGCATTAATTTTAAGCTCCATGAATCCCATCCAATATTTGAAGATGTCATTAAAACAAAAATTGAATGAAAAAAATGACATTTATCATTTTCAAACTCACATTTCCTATCTACAAGCAAGCAATTGAGCCTTTGGATGGATGCCTTAATTACTAAACTTTAAAGAATCTGGGGGATAGGATTCAAAAGGCCTACAAAAGTGTTTATGATATGCCTTTTAAAATAGGATGAAGATGAGAAGAACTAAGCATAACAAATAACTCATGAATTTACCTTCAGGACATTGTTGTTGATGTCAGCTTTACCATTCTCGATCTCTCGAATTTCTTCTCTGATGGATATAAGAGCATCACAAAACCTATCTAGCTCCGCCTGCAGGAGGAATCAAAGGTATTATTTTTAAATGATAGTCAAGGACAATGAAATAAGAAAAATTCACTTCTAGAGACAGTACTTTGCTTTCACTTTCGGTGGGTTCAATCATAAGTGTTCCAGGAACGGGCCATGACATGGTTGGTCCATGAAATCCATAATCTATTAGGCGCTTAGCCACATCTTCCGCTTCTATGCCTGCAGTTTGCTGCAGTGGAACAGATTTAAGCTAAGAATATTAAAAGGAAGGAAGATCCAAATAGGGAAAGGTCTTTAGCTTAACCAGCTACCTTAAATCCTCTCAAATCCACAATGAACTCATGAGCAACAGTTCCATTAACACCACGGAAGAGAATGGGGTAATGATTCTGCAGCATAAGATTTTCTGCTAAGAAATTGATTGTTTGCAAACCAAATATACATATAAACTAACTGCAGAGTAAAGTTGATCCAATCCATTGAAGGGGCACAAAGCGACAACCACAAGCAGAGGGCGTGCCAACTTTTGCGGATGCATCAAAATAAGCAGAACGGCGTGCCAATTTTATAGATACAAGATTATATTGAGTAAAGATATTGTATAATTAGACAATGTTAGATGCACTATATGTAATTATCCCTTTTTTTATTTTTGGATTATGCGATTTGATTTAAAAATAATCTCCATACACTTGCTAAAAATGCAAAAGTTTCAAAACTTGCATGAAACATAGTTACGGGATGACAGGATAGAAAAATCAGAAAGTACCTCTAGACGTTTTGCCATGTAGTTTGCATTTAGAATTGCTATCTTTGATGCATCTGTAAGTCCGCTGGATCCCATCATGGCAATGTATGTATAAGAAATGGGCAATATAAGTGCAGAACCCCAGGGAGCTGCAGAAATTGTTCCAAGTGGCTGGACCTTCTCTGGGGCTGGTATGCCACCAGTTGGCACCTATTTCATAAAAGGAAAGCAGATGAAATCTGAGTAATGCCTTTAATTCGACAATAAGAGCATATCAACAATTGTGCAAGAAAGAAGAATAAAAATAAATAAATATAAACGTGTTGAGATTCAATAGAGTTTTCAATACTTGTATCATAACAAGATAAACAAAATAAAGGCATGTGAAGATTTACCTATAGTTTAGAAGGTTTGTTAGGCATAGTACTGTGCTTCACTAGATAAACAAAATAAAGGTCTGTGAAGAATTTCCTATAGTTTAGAAGCTAACATAGTAATATTTTATACCATATGATGCATTTTTAGTTTGCAGAATAATTTAAATCAGAGTTAACATGTAAAGATTCTCTGACAATATCACCTTGTGGTTGCACAAACATCAACATTTACTGAGATTGTAAGGTAGATCAAGCAGCAGCCAGCAAGTACATACGCAGGAATTAGAAATTTACCCCTTAATGACAATTATGAAAAATACAAAAAATGGCAAATGAAACTAACCCGGAATGTAATGTTAAGCACTTGAATAATATAACATTCTTTTATTTCATGGTGCAACAGATATTACTACATGAATGACAATCTAACGTATTGTTTTATTCATACATGTCAAAATGAAGCTAAATAACAGTAAATCAATTAAAAAATATCAATAGAAATAATTACTCCAATTGTATTAAAAAATAGAAATATCTAAAAATTTTAGAAACCTAAGGAAAAATATTGTATATCGAAAATATGTCCGCACGAATCGCAAAGACAACTTGCAGATGGCGAATATGATGAAGTAGCCCCTCGAGACCTACGAAGGATGGTTTAAAACTATACGCTCAACCAGCCAGCCCCCAGCGTATCGGGAAAACAGTGCGCCTAAGAAGGATAAAGGGTAGATCATCCTCTGAAGAACTCATCTGACCATCCAATCAGATGAACCTGGCGCCTTCCAGCCCGAATAGGCAAAGAACGTAAAAATGTCTTGTCTAGTTCCGGAGAGGTTGACATGAACCCTAAGCAAGTAGATGCCCGGCTTGATGGTCGCACGACCCAACAATCGCATGGAGAGTTGCCCAACCTGACTACCACCTAGCTTGATTGTCGCACAACATATATTTGGGACCCACGGGCAATATTTATAAATAGTCTGAAATTACCCCGTCGTACCTACATACCATGGGGGTATAGGGTGTAATTGTATAATGATTCATTCCAATAAATAGGGGATCTATTTCATGAATAAAAGTTACGCAAATTTACTGTTCATTACTGCTCTATTGATCTCCCTCTCTCATCCTTTGGTGCTCTATTCCTTAGGTGTCTCCCAGACAAATTTGAACTCAACATCCTAAAAGGTGCGGTGAGTATGAATTCATGTTGTCAACAAAAAGAGGAGCAAAGCGAGCACAGAGAGAAAAGAGTGACCAAACAAAGAGTAATAGTAAAAGTGGATCCTCCAAGAGACGATATCAAGGAACGCAGAGAGGAATGTAGGAGATGAGAACTTAGATCATGGAGCAGGAGTCAGGCTAGATCATCGAAATTTTGAGGGCCCTCACTGCCCTGTAAGAAATCGGGCTCCACAAGAATAGAACTAGTCACAGAAGGTGGCGCCGGCGCACAACGGCAAGAGGGCGAACAACGGTCCTAACGAAGCAGGCGACTCACAGTATCAAGACAGCGCGGGATTTACACGGGTGAAAAGACAACAGTTAAGGAGCACCGAGGCATTGCTTCACCCGAATAATCCATTCTCCCTCAAGGTGTATGGAGCGGAGCTCCCAAAGAAAATCAAATTACCTGCTTTAGAAGCTTACAAGGGGCGGTCAAACCCCATCAACCATATCACTGCATTCGAGTCGGTCGTGTGTTTGCTCAAAATCTCTAACTCGTTCAAGTGTCTATTTTTCACCACTTTGGGGTCGTCAACCTTGAAGTGGTTTCATGGCTTCCGGCCAGGAGCATCAGCAATTTTGTTGTTTTCAAGAGATTGTTCTTATAGCAGTTTGCTAGCGCCCAGAAACTCACCAAGAGTGTGCAGTCCTTGTGGCAACTCAAGCAAGGCGAGCAAGAAAGTCCGCATGCATTCATTGCACGCTTCCAGAGGATATTGTTGGAGGTGAAAGACCTCAAAGTCAACGCAGTCGTGGCTGCCTTGAAACAAGCCTTGAGGTCCGAGAGATTTTCCTACAACCTCAACATTAACGAACCCCAAGATTTGGCCGAGCAATTGGAAGGAGTTAACAAACATATGTTAGCAGAGAAAAGTACCCCTAAGCAAGAACCAGAAGGGAGCCGTGTCCAGAAGAGAACTCCCTTGGGTGGCGGGTCGAAGCCAAGGGAGGAACACAGACCACCCGTTTGGCGTCGTTTCGAAGACAATCAGTTCTCGCGACAACTGAAGGACTGGACGGTACAACCATCAAGGTGGTCGGGCGAGGAATCGAGACCCACGACCAGCACGGTACTATGAGAGGTCGCGCAAAGTTATGAACAGTCACACGAAGATTATGATGGCTTGCAAGCTACCCCTTTGAGAGTGGCAATGGCGAAATTCATGGACGCCATTCAGGACAAAATATTTCAAGGAACCCGCGCCGATTATAGTCGGAGTTTTCTCCAGGATGCGAGGAAGTATTGTAAATGTCATCAGGAACACAACCACGACACGGAGGAATGTAGACACAATAGGAGTCTTAACAAGGAGTTGATCAAGGCAGAAAAGCCGAAAGAGTTTGCGACCAAGGGACACTCAAGTCAGAAACATGAGAAAGCACCAACAAAGGAAGCCCCACCCAGACCCATCCAGACGAACATCGTCCATCTCGCTAGGATAGTCCCGACTATCCTCGGAAGAACAGATGCCCCTCGGCGGAGCTCCCAAAAGAGGACCAGGACAAGTGAGTTATGCAACCTCGCATCCATGCAAAGGAGAGTTGGTTGTCCTCCCATAACATTCACAGACGACGATCTTCCCCAACGGGGAAACCCCTACGACAAAGCTATTGTTGTTACGAGAATAATTGGTAACTTCCAAGTCAGGAGTATTCTCATCGACACTAGCAACTTCGTGACCATTTTATTCAAATCAGTGTTCGATAAGCTTAACCTTCGAGCAACCGATTGACAGCACCAACCAGCCCACTTTTTGGTTTTTCAGGCGAAAGAAAGGTGTTGGTCATAATGCCATTGGCGGTCACCTGAGATGAAGGAGAGAAGCAGTTCACTGAGATAGAAGATTTCCAAATAATAGATTCACTCCAAACTTACAACGCCATTTTTGGTCGCCCGATGCTGACCGCTTCAGAGTCGTCGTATCCACCTACCATGTTGCATTAAAGTTCCTAGAAGAAATAATTATTCTCAATGGAGATTTGAAACAGTCTTGAGTCTGCTACCTTCGGACAGTCGGAAGAGTGGATCAAGGGTCGTTCGACTTGTAGAACCGAAAGGAGGGCGGCCTCGAGACCAGTGAGGCCACCCAAGAGATCCCAATCGGCAAGAATGAACCCGATAAATCTTTTCTAATAAGTGACAGTTTTGACGTAGAGCACTGGTAGCTGCTAATTCGAACACTTCGGGACCACCGTGATGTATTCATCCGATCCGCCGCGGAGATGTCTGGGATACAGGCTGATGCTAACCTATCATTGGTTTTACGTGAGCCCTACAATCCGACCATTCAAGCAAAAGACAAGGAACTTGGTGACCACGCTGGCTGGGGAATAAAAAGTTCAAATTGTCGGCTAGCGCCTGACTTACGAGATGGGAGCCTGGGTCCTCGTTGTAAAATCTGACTCACAGTTTGTGGTAAACTAGATAAATGGGAAATTTGAAGCAAGAGATGAAACAACGATGTAGTATGTTAACATAGCTAAGGTTGAAATCTAGAAATTTGTGCAGTTTCGAATCAAACACATCGGCAGGAAAAAAATCAAGTGGTCGACTTGTTATCCAGAAGTGTGTACCTAGAGAATTGAGAACCACAGGTACTCAGCCAACCAGTCATCGAAGAGCCCGAGGCCATGGCGATAGAGGGAAAGCAGGGAAAAAGCTAGGTAGACCCATACGTCAAATATTTAGAAATGGGATATCACGGAATAGATCACAAACCTAAGAGATTCAAATGCAACAAATAGAAAAAACGCTCCTCCAAAAATCAACAGCGTCAGTGTATCTAAGGTGCGTAAGGGAAAGCGAGACAGAGGACATCCTGCGGGATGTTCACTACTTAGAATACGAGAACCATTTTGAAGGGACGACGTTGGTGCATCGAGCCCAGTGATAGGGACGTTTTTGCCCGACGTTACTTAAGGATGTCGAAGCCATCCCTAGAAGCTGTGAACAATGCCAAAGATACGGTCCGCTACAGCATCATCCGAGTCACAAATTACAACCGATCACCAGCCTGTGGCCCTTCACCATATGGAGTCTGGATATTTTGGGACCATCCCCACCTTTCAAAGGATAGCGTGTTTTCTCTTAGTGGCAGTCAATTACTTTTTGAAATGAATTAAATTTAAAACTCTAGCCCGGATTACTACTAATATTGTTCAGTACTTTTCTGAACCGACTTGATCTTTCGTTATCACCTACCACTAATAATCATCACGGATAAAGAGACAAAATTCACGGACAAAAAAAGTTCAGAAGTTTTTCCTCGACCAGGAAATAGGCCTCAAATTCGCTTCGGTTCATCATCCATGAACCAACGGCCAGGCCAAGAAGACCAATATAATTATCCTCAACTTAATAAGAAAAAAGGTAGAAAGTGCAGAAGGCAGCTGGTAGGAGGTCCTCCCGTTCATTTTATGGGTCGCTCGCAAAACTCTACTAACCCTGACCGATCAAATGCCATTTATTCTCTCGCACAGAATGGAGGTCATGTTGTCGGTCGAGTACAACCATATCTAAAGAGTCCTTGCAGCTACGACGTTCAACGAAAATCACACAAAATGACTGGAGCTGAATAATGAGGGAACAATGCTCGTGCTCAACCTTGTAGAAGAAGCTTGAGACAATCGACCTTGCTGTAAGAAGAAGTCAAGAAGAGAGCCGCCCGATACTACAACCAGCATGTCTGAGAAAAAATATTCTCCCGAAGACCTGGTGCTAAAGAAGTTGACCACACATCACTAGGACAAGCAGTCAAAAAGCTGGACCAAAAGTGGAGCGAGCCTTACATTATCGACATCCAAGTGAGACCCAAGGTGTACAAGTTGAAGATCCACATGGGGAATGAGGTCCCCCGGACTTAAAGCGTGGACGACCTCAAAAAATTTTGTCCATGAATCAACTATTGTACCCTGTACATAAATAGTTTTAAATGAAGGACTATTCCCTCAGTATGTTAGAAATTTAAGATTTTCTTCCAATATTCTGCCAAAAACGTGTTTAACTCGGAATCCAAAACTTTCATGTTAGAAAAATGCTCAATAACCAAAAAAAAACCAGAGAATCAACAATGTCTCCGAAAAACTCGAGAGATGGAAAAACAACGGGTCGCGACGCCAAGGTCTCCTAAATACTGAAGATTGCTAGCAGTGACATCAAGACCGCTCTATTGAGCACAAATTGAAGACAGGCATATTGCAATGCCAATATCACTCGATTTCATCTAAATATTAAAGTCTGCCAGCAATGACGCCAAGATTGGTCGGCTGAGCACAAAATGAAGACCGGCAAACCATGGCGCCAAGATCAGCAGGTCTCACCTAAATACTGAGACTATCAGCCGTGGCATGAAAATCGCTCTGCAGAGCACATATCGAAGACCACTAGACTGCGGTGCTAAGATCACCCGACCTCGCCTAAATACTGAAAACTGTCAGTCATAGCGCCAATATTGCCCGGCTCAACGCAAATCGAAAACCAATAAACCGCAACGACGTGATAACTCGGTCCAACCAAACTTCAGAAACTGCAACTTGAAGGCAAGATTGTCTGTCCGGAATGCAGTTAAAGGTAACTAGTTGTGACGCTAAATTTGCCACCAATCCGAACCATTCATTCACGATCCATGAGCCCTTTCAGTTAGAAATGTCTAACCCATAAAAAGAAAGAAATAAATAAGACAAATAATGAATGAGAAAATTTTTTTCATTTATTTAAAAATATATATTACATGGTTTTCCTCTGAGTACAAAATTGTCTGACAACCCAACAAAGCCGGACAGTACCAAAATGATCCAAAACAACAAAAAAAAGCAAACAAGATAGGTACAGAAACAGTAGATGGTTGCAGGTCCGCAACCATTGTCGACTCCATCTCCCTCGAGCTTATTCGCCTCATCATCTTCATCAGAATTGACGAAGAGGAAAGCAAAATTATCCACGTCGCACCATTAGGATCCACCTGGCCGACTTTCAAAAAGAGCTCAGCGGCCATGGCAAGACTGATCTAGATCTGCTCTAAGAGCGCCACTACATGATCCTCCCTCGAAATCATTTCAAATATCTTCACCTCCAGGTCTTTATTTTTTGACAGTCAGGGCAGCGACGCTTTGTTCAAACTCTTCAACCCTAGCCTCCCAAGCTTTTACTTTTTCTGCAAGCACAAAAGCTCCAATTCAGCCTGTCTCTTACCTTCTGATATCTAAGCCACCATCTGGCAGGCCGCCTTCCTCTTCTTCTCCTTGTGAATCAAGGCCTTTGCTTGATAATGAGAGAAATCTCGCACATGTCGGTATAGATCATACCTGCCAAGATCGAATTCAAGTTGTCAGGCCGCATCACCTCTGACAGGTAGCTAGAAAGGTTGGTCGTCTGCCAAGGAGGAAGGCCGGTGAACCAATCTCTCTGGGTGTCCGTTAAATCCTTGCACCCAAGCTCCCAAAAAGATTGTTCTCACCGTCCATCCAGGAGATCCACCCAGGGGGAAACATTTCATTTTGATGATTGCTCGTTCACGTGCCTTTTCCCCTTCAGGTCTGGGTCGACTCTCCCGAAGTGCGAACTAAAAGCTTACGTTGCCTTCAGAGGCTGGAATCACCCGCAGGGAAGACATGCATTGCACAGCGGCCCTCTCCCACGGGTCGATAGAGGCAACGCCTGTACCCCCTTCTTCTCGATCGGATGGTCCTGGGGATCCACTTCTCTAGAGCACAATTCTTGAGATCCCGATACCTCAGACAGAGTCTCATGAAATGCACTTGAGGTCTCTACACCGCTTCAACGAGATCAAAAAATAAAAAAAATAAAAAATAATAGAATAAAAATAATTTTTCTTACCGGCACTAGGCTTTTCCAAAGGCATCCTCAGCCGAGCAGCAAGGTCCTCACTCTCCAGAGGCTTCTTCGGCCTAGGTTTCTTCTCCCCAGACTTCACCATTGTTGCTTCAATCCTGTTCTTCTCTCTTCTGACTCTTCCCATACACCTTTGGTCATGTCCCAAAAAATCCGGGGCCATAAAGCATTGTCACAACATCCCGATCTGTATATTAAAATACAGAGAGATCACTCTAGATCATATCGGCGTAAACGTGAATTTGGTATGGCAACTTCTTCGGCCTTATCGACAGAAATTCCCCAACCTTGTCGATGCATGGCAATCACGAATTTGGACCGGTAATCCTTTATTTTGTTCTCGACTTCTATCACCAAGATAGGGTCGGACAAAAAAACAGCATAGCCATCCCAATCGATCTTGAAAAAAAAAAAAGTAAAACAGCTCAATCGACCATGGGTTCTCAACCCGCCAGAGGTAGAAAAAAAAATTAATTATTAAAGCGATTGAATTTCGTATGATCTACGCGGGGATAATATCGTAGCTGTTAAGGACGGACCTCATCTCGCTGCAGAACAACAGCCTCAGTCCATATCTGAACTGGTCAACGTACACAGCTAAGCCATCAACGTAGTTGCCTACAGATGCCTCCCGCTTTATAGCTGCTCGAGAACAACATACAGCCCAAAGGCAAATGACTAGAATAGTGTTGTCGCTTGACTCTCCGAAATGATCGACGACACTCCTGACAAATTTATGCTGAAAAGCTCTGAGAAGAACTTGGGAGATGTTGCGAATAGAAAGGGAGAGGAGAAAAGTCACGCAAAAGGGAAGAGAAGAAGCATGGCGAGCCGAAAGTTCTTTTCAAAAAACTTAAAACATACAGTAGAAACTTAAATGCCGCAAGATCAATACAGTCTTTTTGCCATATAAAAGTGCGGGAAGGGATTAAATTAAACACATAGCAAGCATATACATACATGCATATATACATACATAAATAAATAAATAAATAAATAAATATATATATATAAACGAAATAAAGTCTATTGAAATTCGTTTCACCCGTTTACAATCATTTATCTGGAAAGAAAAAACTTCACAAAATTATCAGTCCTTGCCTCAGCTGGGACACCCCAGCTGAGACAACCACTAGAATATTAGTTCTCCCCCTATCCTAAGAATATCTACTCTGTTCATTTCAGCGTACAATTGGGAGACCAAAATTTCCTCCCAGATCGAAGCTAACTCCGCCTTCAAGGACATCAATTCCTCTTGAACAGCTTCACGAGTCTGGAACGCAGTTAACTCCTCTTCCAACTGCCCCAGCTAGGCATCACGAGGGAGGTTGCCTTCTTGACGCAATGAAGCCTAAGCCGAACCAGACCGTCCAGGAACATTGGTCTCTTTTGCTTGTCTCGCTAATTCATCGCCAAGCAGCCCTCCAAAGAGCACGTGAATGATATGTTTATGTTGACTGTTTGTATGTGCAGGATTGACATGATGGAGTTAGCTTTTGATGTTACTAGTATGGAAACACTAAGGTATCTGTGCATGTATATGAAAAAAATTATTGATATTGATGTATCTTAATTGACACAATTTTTAGATGGTGTCCATGTGACGATTATAAAAATATAAGATGATATGATATGCTATTGATATAATAAGACTCTTTGAATAACATCAAATTTTTACATTGATTTATTAAAAAAATTAACTATGATGCATATTATATTTTTTTTCCATTGTATTACTATATTTGAGGAGTACAAGTATTAATTGATTTGTTTAACTTAATTTTATTTTTAAACTAACTCTTCATATAAATTTTAAATGATTAAAAGATGAGCGATAGAAGGAAAAATATATATATAAGACGTGGACAACCAATAACGAAGTAATTTTAAATATATTGTTTTAATTGATTAGTAGCTATTTCATTTGTAAAATGTTATTTCTAGAGAATGAATATCGAAAATTTAATTCTCACCGTTCGACTGTATATTTCCATCTTCATTGATTCTAAGCCCCGGGTCAGACCTTGAAATCAAGTAATATGAAGTTAAATTTTGATAACATCATTGGGTTACTACTGTATGAAGATGTTCGCAAGAGGGCGATCAGTGAAACTTTAAATTCTGCATTGAATGTTGAAAACAAAGGAAGAAATTAGGATAGGAGTACAAGCAGAGACAAATTCATAACCAGGAAAGAAAAGTTGGGGGTAAGGAAGAGGAAATGGCAAAGGTGAATGTTGGAACTACTGTAAGAAGTGACATTTCAAGGATTATAAAGCTTCAAAGAAGGCTAGTGGTATAGGTCAAGACAAAAATCTCACTGCAAATATCTCCACATGAGAAATTTAAAATGACTCCCTAGTTTTACACCTAAATAGTACTAAATATTGGATAGTATTTTCAGATCCCTCTTTTCATACTTTCCCCCAAAAAGGAGGTTTAAAATTACAATTAGAGTGACCCATGAAAGGTGTATTTGGGAAATAACAAGACTTGCAGTATTGTAGGAAAATGTGATATTGATATCAGATTGATGAAGCAATTTGGAAACTCAGTGAAGTTAAACATATTCCAAATTTGAAGAGAAATTCGATCTCGGTGAGCTTGCTTGCAAGATTAGGGTACGTAACTACTTTCATGAGTAATTCGTGGGAAGTGACCAAGAGCAATGGTGATAGCACGGAACAACATTGAAGTCACACTTTACTTGATGTGGTTGGAATAAAGGTTGATGTGGCTGGAATAAAGGTTGATGTAGGCCGTTGACACCACAGCCATGGTCATATAAGCAAGAAAAATACAAATTCCCTACTTTCTAAGAACAATCTTCAAGTTTTAAAACCTATAGATCTAATTTTTTATAAAAATTGTGTATATGGTAAACAAAAGAAAGTTTCTTTTTCCAAAAATGGCTCAATTATGAAAATAAGAAAGTTGAAATTAGTGCATACTAATGTATGGTGTCCTGCTCAATTTAGTCTATTAAAGGTTCTCATTATTTTGTCATTTTTATAGATGATCACATCATAAATATATGGGATTACTTCTTAAAGCATAAATATGTTGGGGTTTAAAAAGTGGAAGGCTTTGATAGAAAATGAGATAGACTTGAGGTTGAAATGTCTCATATCAGATAATAATGACGGGTATTGTGATCAGAGGTTTAGGAGTCAATATTGTGCTTCAGAAGAGATCAAGCTTTAGTTCACTATTCTAAAGACACCACAGCGAAATGGTGTGGTTGAGCACATGAATAAAACTATCACAGAGTGTGTCAGGAGTATGAGGTTGCATGCAGACATGACAAAGTAGCTCTAGGCAGAAGTAATGAACATTGTTGTTTATCAAATAAATCGTAGTCGGCCGTACCTTTGAATGAAAAAAGCTAGAGTGAAAAAAAAGTAGATCTATCTCACCTGAATGTATTTGTTTATTCAACATATGTTTATGTTAAGTCAAGAGAAAGAAGTAAAATTTACTCAAAATTTGTCTAGTGCACTTTCTTTAGAGATAACTCAGATGAATTTGGGTACAAATTATGTGACTGTTACAATCAAAAGGTAATCATAACAAGGGATGTAATATTCAATGAAATGGAGATATAAAATGACAGAAAGAGAACTCAAAATTGTCCGTCATCTACTCCAGAAGACTCCTTCAAATATGTTGAGATTGAAAATATTACTGATCATGAAGATGAAAAAAAGAGGTATTCAATTTGATTCAGCACGGGAAGTTCCACATACACCTACTACTGAAGTCAGGAAGTCTAACAGAGTGACACGACCAGTATAGAGGTATTCTCGTTCATTATATTATCTTTCGATAAATGGAAGTGGTGAACCAGAGTGCTATATAGAGTCTACTCAAGTTGAAAATTCAAGTAGGTGGGAGTTTGTCATGGATAATGAGATGCAATCAATAAGGTCAAATCAAAATTAGAATTTCACAAAATTATTAGATAGCAAAAGCACACTGCAGAACAAGTGGTTCTATAAGTAGAGTCAGATGGTAGCAAGCGCTATAAGGCAAGATTTGTTGTTAAAGGGTTTCAGCAGAAGAAGTGAACTACACAGATATATGTTAAGCAGTAAAGATGAAAACTGTCAAATTTGTGATGATTATGGTAGCAGAAAAAGATCTACATCTAGAAAAGTTTGATGTAAGAATAACTTTCTTACATGATCTAGAAAAAATTTTATATGGTGCAATTACAGTTATGAGGTCCCATAGAAAGAAGGCATGGTCTGAAGGTTAAATAAGAGTCTTTATTGTTTGATGTAAGCCCTGAGATAGTGGTGTACAAGAGGTTGGATAAGTTCATGTCAGACAGTGGGCATATGAAGTGCCAAGCTAACCATTTTTACTTCATCAAAAATTTTGTGATTGTTATATCTTGCTTCTTTTATATATTGATGGCATATTGATTGCATGAGTAAATATGGAGAAAATCAAGACTTGAATGAACAATTATCAAGAGAATGAGATGAAGGATTTAGATCCAACCAAAATAATCCTCATTATGAGAATTAATAGGGACATGAGTGCATATACAGTGAAGTTGTCTTATGCAGATTATGTGAGCATGTCATACTAAGGCTCGACATGAGTGAAGCAACACCATTTTACACCCCCTTAGATAGTCAAGTAAAACTATCTAAGGAACTATCGACTATGTTTAAACAGAGCAAACAATGATGGGAAGAACCCTTATACTTTAGTTGTTGGAAGTTAGATGTAAATGATGCTGTGTACAAGACCAGATATTACACATGTTGTGGAAGTAGTCAGCAGGTACATGGAAAATCCAGGCAAATCTTATTGGGTGGCGGTGAAGTGGATTCTAGAATACTTGAGGGGAACAAGCAACAAAACACTTTATTTTGAAATTCTAGGAATTGATCTATAGGGATATGTAGATGTATATCTGGCAAAAAATATAGATGGTAGAAGAAGTACAATAGAATATACATTTATTTTGGAGAAAACAGTGGCGAGTTGGGTTTCAATATTGCAGAAGGTTATTGCCCTTTCAACTATATAAGCCGAATACATTATTATCGTTGAAGCTAGTAAGGAGATGATTTGATTGGATAACTTTATGGCAAGGAATAAGAAATTATAAAGTTTTATAGTGACAGTGTGAGTGTTATTCATCTAGCTAAGATTGTCACTTTTCATGCCAACGCCAAGAATATTTAGCTGAAATATCAAATTATTCATTTTATTCTAAAAGATGGGCAGCTATTTTTGGAAAAAAGTGAACAATTAAAGATCCTGCAAATATGTTAACTAAGATGGTGACAATTGAGATAATGAAATTATGTTTGGCATCAATGAGAATTCAGAAGGGTTGAGACGGAAAGTGAGCCACACAACAGTACTATGAATATGATACAAATATGGAGGTGCGGATCAAGAGGAAAGAAATTGGGTGCAATCAATCTCCAAATAAAAGATTGCTAATATGTAAATAGTCTGATAGCATGGTAGCAGAAATGCCCTAGGAAGTCCAATGGCTACATAGGGCAGTCCAGTGCCCAAGAGTGGCACTCCGGTGCTAATAGAGGCTCCTAGGCGCCTAGTGAATCGAGAATTGAAAAATCCAACGCCCTGAATGGGCGCAATTGCACCATGGGATGGTTGTTTCCAGATTCAAAAACAGAGCATTCGGAATTTCGAAACTGAGGCGAGTGATCAAATTCCCTGAAGAACAACTCCAAATAGAGCGCATGAAAAGGCAGCGCCCAGGAGTGGCACTTTAGTGCCAGGTACAATTTATCTTTTGGATGGAATTTATGTCCTCGACTTTTAAACAAGGAAGGCATCGCTTGGCAATGCGTGTAACAGATCGGGACAAAGCGAGAGGCACAATGAGTTCTGGGTTAGATTTTTACAGTTTTTATTGTACAATTGAGAGAGAAGCGTTCGTGATTTCCAAGCTTGTAGAGAGGAACTCTGAGTGTGTTGTAATATGCACATTTCTCTCATTTCATAGAAATTTTTTGTGTGGTGAGGCTCCTTAATTTTTTCTTGCTCTCAGTTTTTTCGCATTAGTAAAAAAGAAGTCGAGTGGGACTTAAATAAAATTAAGGGTAAAAAATCAGTAGAACTTGATGATATCCTAATTGAAGTATGGAAATATTTAGGAGATTTGGGAGTTTCTTGGCTTACTAAACTCTTTATGTCTGACGAGTGAAGGAAGATTATTTTGGTTCTCATTCTTAAAAATAAAAGAGATGCACATGAGTGTGCAAACCATAGAGGAATTAAGTTGTGTCATACTTTAAAATTATGGGAGAGGGGAATTGAACATAGGTTAAGACGCGATACAAAGATTTCTCATAATCAAAGTTTGGATTTATGTTGGGCAGGTCTACTATGGAAGCTATACATTTATTGAGAGGTTTGATGGTTGAGAGGTTTGATGGAAGAGGTTTGATGGAAAAGTACAGAGAGAATAAGGAGGATTTACATATGATTTTTATTAATTTAGAAAAAGATTACGATAAGGCTCCCAGAGAAATCCTTTGGAGAGTTCTAGAGAAAAAATGTGTTGATAGGACTTATATTTAAGTCATTAAAGATATGTATACTAAAGTTGTTACCTGTGTTCAAACAAAAGGAGGATTGACCAAGTATTTTCCTGTTTCAGTTAGGTAACATTAGGGGTCAGCTTTAAGCCCTATCATTTTGCTTTAGCTATGGAGGTCTACGTTGGAGTCTAAAGGCTTTCGTTTGAGTATATCTAAAACTGAATACATAGAATGTAATTTTAGTAGTAGAAGCTTGGTGTATGTTTTTCACTGATGATATCCTTCGAGGGGATAAGACTAGAGAAAGAATGCAAGAAAAACTTGAATTATGGAGGTCTACGCTGGAGTTTAAAGGCTTTCGTTTGAGTATATCTAAAACTGAATACATGGAATGTAATTTTAGTAGTAGAAGCTTGGTGTATGATCCTTCTTGGGGATAAGACTAGAGAAAGAGTGCAAGAAAAACTTGAATTATGGAGGTCTACGCTGGAGTCTAAAGGCTTTCCTTTGAGTAGATCTAAAACTGAATACATTTAATGTAATTTTAGTCGTAGAAGCTCTAGTTGAAAAGTTTTAATTATGGGTGATAAAATCATTAAAAAATGAGAATGTTTTAGATATCTCGAGTCTATTGTTCATAGTAAAGATCATATAGACGGGCATGTTATTAGTAGAATTCAAGTTGGTTAGCTGAATTGGATTAATGCATCGGGCCTATTGGGAGACAGAAATGTACAACTTAGACTGAAAGGAATATTTTATAGGATGGTGGTGAGACCTGCAATGCTCTATGATGCAAAATGCTAGCCACTAAAAGAGAAGCATAAAACAAAATTAAGTGTTGCTGAGATGAGAAATCTTAGGTGGATGCATGAGTGGCTTGACACTTAGAGACAAAATGCGAAATGAATATATACGTGATAGGGCTAATGTAGCTCCAGTGTCGGAAAAGACTAGAGAGTCGCCTTAGATGATTTGGTCACATTAAATGTCGACCATTTGAAGAGAGATTTTTAGATTCGATTTATGTTAAGAAAGACATAGCTAGATCTAAAAAGACTCGGGCATCTTGTATAAAAAATGATATTAATCTATTAGAATTAAATGATAATATGACACTTAATAGAACTCAATGGAGAAGAATGATTCATGTAGCGAACCCTACATAGTGGGATAAAAACTTCTTGTTGTTGTAATTCTTGTGCGCTTTTCGGAATTTCTTGTGTTGTGCGCTTATGTTCAATTTTTGTTCCAAATCTCTAGAATCGGTATGTTTTTCTGCGGTGTGATTTGGTTGTGAATCAATTGAATCCAGTTTCTCAGTCCCAACAATAAGCTTGGCTTCTACATTATCAGCATAATCTTACATCTTCACTATTAAAATTGGTGCAAAAAATTTTTTCACAAATCATTTGGCATTATCTTAGCCTTCAAAATTCCATTGAAAAAATATGTAAATTGAAATGCCATAAGATTCCCTATCACTCCAAATCTTAACAGGCATTATTTTTATATATAATTTTTCAGTGCTAACACTTTAATTTCTAAGATAAGCTACAAGATATTTTACATAATGTTCAATAGTCTCTTCTCAAATAATTTCTTCATTAAATATCTTGTTTAGTAATTTATCATTGTCAAATTTTCATATTTCCTAATGTGTTTATATTTAGATCCTATTATTTTCACTCAGTGAACCATCTATTTTGATTTAAACCCCTAAACCTCTCATCTCTTCATATATTATAAAAATTTCTTTTCTCCTTTATTATAAGTTCAAATATATAAATCATAAAAAATCACAATTTTTTTGCTTAACTATCTTAATTACAAGACTTGTATCCTTCATGCAATACTTAACCTCAATGGTATAATTTCTTAAAAAGTGTATATTTCTTATTAGTCTTTTGTACATCACTCCACCCATCAAATATCCTTACCAATATATGATATTTTGATATACTCTCAAAGAATTTTTGTAGCAAGCCTCTCAATAGAACTGCCCATCTTATCTCACATTAAGTTTTGCTCTACTAAAAATCTCAATTGCGTCTCTTAGCAATCTATTTTCAAAGATGAATAATTTCATTTCTTAGAAATTCCACATCCTTAGGAATTTTTTCATTGTTTTCTTTATAAGACTAAGATATATATTAATAAATGTTATACGGTCAAGTTTTCTTCTAGAAACACTTTACAATCATTACAAAAAAAAAATATTTTCTTCTAAGAAAAAATAGATTTATGATTACATTACTCCACTTTTATGAGTAATCAATTTGCCTGTTTGTCTCATTTTCAAAAGCAATTGCTCACTATTAGAAAATCATAAGCTACTACAAAACCAAAGTATATCTTCTCCCAATATATTTCTATCTCCTATTGCATAACAACCATGAATCCTCTCAAATCTCAACCTACCATACCCTATACGCCACAAAACTTAACTCCGATAACTATCTTTTCATCAATTGGACATGTTGAAGTAGTTCAACAATTTTTTTGAAACATTTATTTCTAAAATATTTCTAATATAACTCAAGAGGAGCATGAGTGTTAACCATATTCATAATCACTTTAGTGATGATCATTATAATATAAATCTTTTTTTCACTAACCATATTGACTTCAATTTTATTATTTAACCCTTTATATGCTACTAACACAATTTCTAATAGCACCTTTCCCATATATAATAACTTACAAGCTTACTGGATGGGCCAATATCCTTGGATTTTTCCCCTTTATATTTAATTTCTTAGAAAAAGAAATTTTTCCTATTTTCATATCATATCATCCACCAATTATCTTCTCCTCTCTGTAGCAAATCTATCTTAGATTTGACTTAGTAAACCCTTATTTTTCACCATAATGAGGTAAACATGTGATGCATCACTTAAGGTTAAAATCTTAGTGCTCCTTTGCTTTTCATTACAATCGAGTTAAATTATGGTTTGTCAATTAAGTGTGATGACGTGGTAGCCCACTCTTGCCTATTTGTCATTACAATGACGTCAACAATAATACATAAGGTTACATTATCTCGATTTTTATCATTATAGAAGTACTCCTAACAACATATTAACACTCTTAACTTACAAGAGTGGCAACAAAAAAATGTCAATCATCCACCTAAATTGCAAAAACATGCAAATAAAAAACTATCATGCAAAAGAAAAGAATAATTGCCAGCAATTTGCAAAAAGAGTAGAGCATGAAATAATATTTTGAGTGTGAAAACTGTGGCACATGGCAAATACATGCAAATGCATTCAAATATGGAAGAATCATGTAGAAGGGAATCAGAGATGAAAAATCTAAAACTATAAAAGGGATTCTACTTAGGATATTTTATCCCTTCGATCAACTTTTAGGCCTCAGATTAATTTTAGAACAGCTTACCACAGGATGTGAAGGTAAAAATGGTGCCAAGTGTTTCTTCACTCCAATGGGTCCCATGCCAGGCCCCCCTCCTCCATGTGGAATGCAGAAAGTTTTGTGGAGATTTAGATGGCAAACATCTGCTCCAATCCAACCTGGGCTTGTTAATCCAACCTGCATGAAATATGAAGGCTTCATTTGTAATGTGATTTTCAGTGTGCCCAAGAAAAAAAGGGTACACATGGAAAGTCAAATGATGATGACTATTCTCTGTCAGTATAAAATGAAGCACAAACAAAATCAAAATATTTGAATTTCCACGCTAACTTTATTTTATACGCAATCCTTCAAACACAATAGCATACAGTTTCAGTCAATCTAGGACAATCCAAGTCATTGAGGTACAAAGATGCAATAAAATCATTGAGAATTTTTTCTATAATAAAGTTTAAAAATTAGGTTATTCGTAATTGCCAATTATTTACATCAAATACTTCTAAAACCAATTAAAATGACGCTAAAAAGGATTTCAAGTAATTCAGACTCTAAAATTCACTAGTAACTCGCAAACTTCCAAAACTAGAATAAACTTTTTCGACATCAAAAACAAATAAAAATGTTCCAAAATACTGAAATTATACATTTTAGAGACAACATACTGATGAAAAAAAAAAACGTTAAGAAATTAATCACTTTTTTCTTTAAACATTTCCCGTTATGGATTAATGAAATAGGTTTCTAAGAAAAACAGCATCCTCATTAGTCTCATCCCACAATCTTAGAATAGGCTTTGTGAATGCTCCTTCTCCACCCATTGCTAACGAGAGTTACTTGATATGACTTTATGAATTCTCCTTATCCAGTCATTGTTGATAAAAGCTACATGAGGCGGAAACCCATTTTTCCGCTAGTTTTTTTCACAACTTTGGCAATATTACATTTGATGTATCAATTTTTATTCATCTAATCCTATCAACTATATCTACATACCTTTTTAGTACATCTGCCTTCCACCAAAAGCACGTGAATCATCTAAGTCTATTTTGCATCACCTTATTTTAAATAACTTAAACTCTAACCATCCACCTATCATTGTCATTTCTTGAATGCCTCTTTCCCATTTTACGCAGATTTATTAAACCATTTTCAAATCGTAGTAAAAAATGCAAAAACATAACAATTCATCATAATCTAATCATTATGGTGATATTCAAAAAAATTAAAGAATTCTTCATGAGTTCATCTCAGCAGATTAAATAAGTAAACAATTTCAAGTGATCATAAGAAAATTAATGATGATTAAAAACAAGAAATGAGGATTACTATTAACAGGCTTTTCCTAGAGTTGGTGAGTTCATATGGCCAAACCTGAGCATTCATGTTAGCACCATCCATATAGACTTGACCTCCATTGTCATGGATTATTTTGCAAATTTCATCAATGCCTTCCTCATAGACTCCATGCGTTGAAGGATAGGTAACCTGAGCACCAACCAGAACATCAATTTCATTGTTATGGAGATTATGTCAACTTAAAAAATTTTAATACTATTATTATGGCAATGAAAAATGGCTATAAACCAACTGAAGTGTTAAGATCCAATATGCTTATATTTTGGAGTGGAAGTAAGTCTTGGTTTGCAGATAACAAAGAAATTTAAAAATTCTAAAATTGAACATCCATACCATCAAAGCAGCTAAGTCATTCCTGTGGGCTTCAGCAGCCTTTCTTACTTCCTCAATGTTGATGTTTCCCTTCGAATCAGTTCCAACAGAAACAATTTTCATTCCGCACATAGCTGCACTAGCAGGATTTGTTCCATGAGCTGAGACAGGTATAATGCAGACATTGCGATGACTATCTCCTCTTGACTGCATTCCAACCAAACAAATCAGTAGGTAACCTAATTTTCAAAGCTCAACTCTGCATTCCAGTAAGACAATTACTCTTAGTCTTGAAGATAAATAACATCGCCTACCAAATGGTAAGCACGGATAACCATTAGTCCTGCATATTCTCCAGCAGCGCCAGCATTTGGTTGCAAGGAGAAAGAATCAAAGCCTGTAATTGTACACAAGAGCTCACCTAAGTCTTTGAACATTTCCTGCAAGGGGAATACATGACAGGTAGTCTTAAAATACATATTTCCTAAAGTGGATTGCAGTAACTGAAACTATATCCTACCTGATAACCTAAAGCCTGTTCAACTGGGGCAAATGGATGAATATTTGCAAATTCAGGCCAAGTGACAGGCATCATCTCTGTGGTTGCATTCAACTTCATAGTACAAGAACCAAGTGGAATCATGCTGTGGCATAGTGAAAGATCCTTTGCCTGGAGCCTATGCAAGTAACGGAGCAGTTCATGTTCTGTGTGGTACCTAGAGAGAATGAAGAAAGAGATGAATACCAAAACATCCAAGACAGTCAACAAGTAAAACCTCAGGTGGCAGGCCCATACGAATTGAAGATTGGATGCGTCAGATACGGACTGTCTCTTACAAGACCCTGCGGGATTGCAGTCTGAACCTCTGGAGCAATAGATTCAGCAGTGAAGTTTACCTGGGAATTTCGCAAGCGTAAGCAATTGAACGGTTTAAAAAAGATTTAAGGCAGAAGGACAGCAAATAATCATCCACATGATGCTAACCGGCTTTCCACCAGCAAAAGCTTCAAACAGCTTATTCACGTCATCAAGGACTGAAGTCTCATCAAAGGACACTGTTATCTGAGTTTTTCAATACAATGTACATAAGATAAGGCATCCTACTGCAAAAAACAAATCGTAACCATTATCTTACAATCAAATCACTTACTGTGTTAGAATCTACAATCCTCAAATTCATCTCCTTTTTGTAAGCAGCATCTGCAATGGCTTTAGCATCGGTGCATTTAATTTTCACAGTATCAAAGAAAGGAGATTCTTGAACATCGACCGTGCCGAGCTTCTTCAATCCATGAGCGAAAACCCCGGCAAGTCCATGAACTCTATCCGCAATAGCTTTCAGCCCTTCAGGGCCATGGTAAACTGCATACATTGCAGCCATGTTGGCGAGCAACGCCTATGGCCGCAAAATTAAACCAATTCAACTAAACTAACTTTTTATTTAAAATTGTATCGAAACAGATTAAAATGAGCAGAGTTCACCTGAGCAGTACAAATGTTACTGGTAGCTTTATCCCTGCGAATGTGCTGCTCACGAGTCTGCATCGCCATCCGGAGAGCCGGTTTTCCAGTGGTGTCTAAGCTCACACCAATAATCCTTCCGGGCATCATTCTCTTGTATTCCTGCGACGTCGCAAGGAAGGCTGCGTGGGGGCCTCCATACCCCATAGGGACGCCGAATCTCTGCGCGGATCCAATGACGATGTCGGCGCCAAGTTCACCGGGAGGCTTGAGAACGGTAAGGGCGAGCAGATCCGTTGCCATGACGACCTTTACCCCGTGGGCGTGAGCGTTCCCGACGAACTCAGTATAGTCAAGCACCTCCCCCTCAGTGCCCGGATACTGTACAAGCACGCCACAGACGTCGCCCGATCGGTAATCGATAGATTGGAGGGGGACCACCTCGACCTTGAGGTCGAAGCCCGCAGCACGAGTGCGACAAATATCAATGGTTTGGGGATGGCAATTGGATGCGATGAGGAAAGTCTTCTTCTTACCACGAGAAATGTTGTTGCACATCGCCATAGCCTCCGCGGCAGCAGTGCCTTCATCAAGGAGAGAGGCGTTTGACATTGGTAGAGCGGTAAGATCTGATATCATGGTCTGGTAATTGAGGAGGGATTCGAGGCGGCCTTGGGCAATCTCCGCCTGATAAGGGGTGTACTGGGTGTACCAACCGGGGTTCTCCATGATGTTTCGGAGGATGACAGGAGGGACATGGGTGCCATAATATCCCATGCCGATGAAGGATTTGAAGACGCGATTCAGGGATGCTAAGCGCTTCATGTGGGCGATCATCTGGCTCTCGGTTAGGCCGGCGTCGAACTTGGGAAGGGCCATAGGAGATATGCGGATAGATTTGGGGACGGTGGCGTCGATGAGGGCGTCCAGAGAGGGATAACCGACGGATTCTGCCATCTGGGTTTGGTCGTCAAGTGGAGCGGAGTTGTGTCGGCGAGGGAAGGTGTCGCTAGGACGCAAAGCATCGATGGAGATAGGTCGGGTCGGGGCATAGTGGTGGTGGGCAGGACTACGGAGGAAGAATGGGGAGAGATGGCCGGAAGGAAAGGACGGGATGGGAGGGGATTGCTTGGCGCCGGCGATGAGACGGTTGAGGATGGCGCGGCTGGCGAGCCTGCGGGCGCGCTCCATCTCTGTCCGCTTCTCCTCTCTCCCTCTCTGTTATTATGTGGAGGCGAGAGAGAGAGGAAACCCCGTGGAACACGTCCCGTGGCCGTCGCCGCCAGGCGCTGCCGAGTTGAAAACTTTAGAGGAATGCGGGCACGCACGTTGGAGTCGGGATATACATATAGGCGGGAATTGTGGCGCCGAATGAAAGGCCAGGATTCAGTATCAATGGTCGGGGCTTCAAGTGGGACTTGGATTGGTGAAGCGTGTCTGTTGGTGCGGTGGGTGTGTGGCTGGATGTATAGCTTAGTCATATTATGATAGGCGGGTATTAGTGGGCTGGTCGGAATCGGGCTTGTTAAAAATGTGGAGATCTGAACGGAGTTGAAGGTGTAAAGCAAGCCTAACCGATGTATGAGTGGTTGAGCTCAACTTGATAGGTGGCTTTGAAGGAAAAATTATTACATCAGGACTCCGCATATAGAGCTACTTGAGGAGTCCAATCTCAAGCTCACACGTGAAAAGCCGGGGCCCATCTCCATGAAAAATAAAAATAAAGATAAAAACGCGTGATCGTGCCCGACTGTGTTATAGGAATATTCTCTACGCGTTATTCTGAATATTTTTCATGTTTCATGTGTTATTGATGTGTTGTTGAGTTGATTTTGAGTTATTATTGTTCTTTAAGAAATAATACCAACAACACATGAAAAACGCGAAAAATATTACTTCAATGACACAATAATAACACTTGAATAACAGACCGATAACACATTAAAAACGTGTGACTCGGCTCGACCGTATTATAGGAATATTTCATTCACGATGTTCTGAATATTTTTCGCATTATTAATGTGTTTTTTGTGTGTTATTGAGATGTTATTCATAAATAACACACCCCAATAACACATTAAAAATGTAAAAATGCGAAAAATATTCTCTAACATGAATAACACCTCAATAACACACCAATAACACATGAAAAACACAAAAAATATTCAGAATAACGCGAGGGAAAATTCAGTCGGGTCGGGTCGCACGTTATCAGTCTTATTTTCATTTTTTATGCCGATAGGCCCAACTCTTCACATGTCAGCTCGAGATTGGACTCCACAAGCAGTCCTGATATAATAATTTTTTCATATGAAGTGAGCTCGATGAACTGATATGTCGTTCAAGTCAGCTCCGACTCGGCTAATTAGCTTCTAAGCTGACTCATTTAAAAATTTTATTATAAAATATACTAAAAATATATTAAATTTCAAGATTTTTATCATTAAATTATTAAAAAAATTAAATAATAATCTTATTTGATTATTATTTTTTCCTAATTATTCATTCTTTTTTGACATTTTATCGTAACACTAGTTTTAATAATATTTCTCTTCTTTATAATAAACAAATTGACTACTTTGTCAACTTGATTTCGTACTTGCTAGTCACTTGGGACAATGTCGCGGCAACGACGCACTCATCGCTGATTTTTTTGTTGTTTGAATAAATCGTTTTCACGGTGTTTTAATGTGTTGTGCTCTATCAAGTGAAGTTCTCTACCCTAACTCGAGCTAGTCTCTCCCATTATGTCTGTAAATTAATGCTAGACCTTTGATGATCTCTTTTCTTATCTCTTTGCCCAGATCGATCTTGAAGTATATTCGATCTTCGAACTCCCCTCTCTACTCTGATTGATCTTGGGTTGGTTTCTGCAATTTTATGATGATATACAAATGTGACTTTGAGCTGTATTTTTCATGGCTTGGTTTTTGCATTTTCGCCTGCTTTGGCTTGGAGCCCTATTCACTAAAACTTTTCATGCATTTATCTTTGATTTGAAATGCTCTGTGAGCATCCATATGTAGCTCTCTATGATGGCTCATCTGCTTTGTGTGTCTCTATATTTTTGTGAATTTGGTGTTATTTGTTGGTGTTGGTTTATTCTTTGGAAAAGTTATGCTTAATGTGGTTTGTGTTATTGGTTTTCTAATGTTGGGGTTCTTTGTTGAGAGTGTTAGGAAGTGAAATAAAGTTGGTTTACAAATTTGGTGTTCTCTATTGGTGTTGGTTTATTCTTTTGAAGTTATGTTTTTGTTGTTATTCTGATCGAATATGCCACCCTGTCAAATGCTTAGTATGCCTCTCAGTTATTTATTTTGTTGTGGTGCATTGGTGATGGGTTGTGATGGCATTGTGGTGACACAATTTTAGGCTGGCATAATTGATGTCATCTTTACAAAGAGCTTTGTACTTGTGAGATTCATGTTATGATGTTCTTGTTGTGTGACTTGTTGTTGAGGTGTGGATTAAGGTTTGCATCATTTTGTGAATTCAATGCTCAACTTTTCAGGATTGAAGAATTGCTCCTTTATTTACGCAAAGCATGGTGGGTGATTTTGTTGTGGTAGATTATTGTTGGGAGTGTGGTGCAGTGTGTCAATTTTATTATGAATTCGCTATTTAGTTGTTTCGACTTTCTTAGGATAATAGAATTTCTCATGTGAATTTTCTTTTGTTTTGGAGCTCTCGGCTTATTCTTTTGTTCTTGTTTTCTTTTTTTTTTAATAGTGGCATTGTGTCCATCCTCTTCTGAAATCAGTATTTAGGATTAGAAGGTTATTGTTTCAAGGCTGTCGCAAAAAAATCAAAAGTGTTCATGTTTCTAGATGGAGCATTGGACTTTATAGCTTCATCTTGTTAAACAACATAAAGTAGAAACAACAACATATATGTCACTTGAAATTTTGATATATGATGATATGTTGATTACTTTTATGAGGGTTGAATTCTCTCATTGGTCTTTCCCTCCCTGTCATTTCATACAACATATATGCATAAATGATGATTACTTTTGTGGAGGTTAATTTCCAATGTGCTTAATTTAAACAAATGTAGAGTTGGTTTGTGGTAGTTGAATATGTTGGTGTCTTTGTGAAGCATTTATCAATACATATGATAAATCATTTTAAATAAGTTTGACAAGTAATCAACATAAATGATACATCATTTTATTTTATCATGTTCATGCATCGCAACTTATTTTTACTTTGATCTCGTCAAAATTAGTGGTTCAAATGAGCAACATAAGAGACAGTGGTGTATCTGGAAAGTGGGAAAGAGATATAAATATGAGATATTTTGACATGTTTAAATGAAGTTAGGTAATGAGCCCATGACATTTTTTAGCAAAGAGGGGTGACTATACATCATTAATAAATTTAGAAAAAAAAATAGATTGTATGTGAGTACAATATGATGCAACTAAAGAATAAGTTGGATCATTTAAAGAATGGTTGAAAATTATGCAAAGAATTAAAATAGGGGGCAACTGGTTTTGGTTGGGATCACATAAAGTGTACTATTGATGCATCAAAATAATGGTGGAACGAAATATTAAAAGTGAAATCATGTCTTTTAGTTGGATAATTCCACATTGTTATCTAAAGCAATGCTATAAATCAATACTTCTTATTTTGTTATAACTTATAGGTCATGTCAAATACAACAATAAAATAATTTTAGTGGCATTGATCCAGAGTTAGAAAAAAGGTTAACCAAATGTTCAAAAGGTTCATTCTCACAAGCGAACATGCTTGGTCCCCAAGTCAAAAGCCGAGCATTGATGGATTTAAACTTGTAGTTTATGAGCACGAAGTTGACTCAAGTGAAGGATCCATACAAACCGTCACCGAGGTAGTTAGGTTAAGACAGCTAAAGTGCTCCACACCCATGCAACGGGGGCCTACTTCACTCCACGACCCCAGCGAAGAATTCTTGTGGTTGCCTAGTTGTTTTCCATGTCATTTTCAAGTTTAAGTTATTTACATGAGCATACAATCACAACTCTAATTCTTTCTAGTCTTTCGAATTCATGTTGGACACTACTTCTTTGATTATGGTAATAAGAACATCTATCATCTTCTGATTTCACATTGGTTTTGTTAGTTCATGTCTTCATTAACATATATATCTTCAGTTCATTCTTTTTATGTGTTTCGATCCACAACGTAGGCTATATTACATAATTTTTTTTTCAATAATTGTGATAGTTGAATGTAATTTTTTTATGTCATCGCTACATTGAACTTCTTTGATGATTCTTTATATGTACTCATTATTACATTTATGTTGTGAGATATGTTTATTTAATATGATTTCATCATCATATTGATACTAAGTTTTGCTTATAAATCATGAATAATTGTGAAATATTGGATTCAAAAAGAATGATCGCAGGTGCCATACGCTTAATATAAAAGTTCTATAACTCATATGATGTATGTACTCCTTGCATTATATATAAGTATAAAGAGGGGACAAATGGACTAGAGAGTTACTTGTGGGTCACTCAACTAGATTCACATCACGTTATGTATGCCCCAATATTTTTTCTTAGATATACTAGTGGAACTGCGTCAAAATCATGTCCTTAATGGATCCTCCAAAAAGACTTTAGGAGAGTTGTTAGTGATAAACCTCTACATTCTATCATAGAATAAGTTAATCCGGTCTCTCATGGAGTGATTCTAGAATTCATACAAAAACCATTAATAGGTATATTTTGATTGACTTGGATGACTTTATTAGTTTGTCTTTTAAAAATATTATGCCAAAGGACTTTACATTTAAGATCACACCCAATAAATTTTTGAAATATCCCAGATACATGATGTACTTTAAGATATACTTCATTTATCATAGTTTATAATGTATGTTAACTATCCTCGATCAATGTAAACATCTTATAAGTTTACATTGGTGTCATCAGCAAAACATATATATATATATATATATATATATAATATGCACCGGTATTTTAAAATGAAATTCATATGTTTATTGACAAGTGTGGTTCACCAACACAAAACATTATGGATGCATGTGCTTTTAAAATGTGTTTCACCTTTATATTGGTTAGATGGGAATGCGGTGCACCTGATAGTCAATTTTTTTATTTTATTATCTAAAGTGACCATTGAATTTTTCCTATGACACCTTGAAGTTAGAAAAATTGAACAAAAATTTTATTACTTATATGCTAAAGTGTGTGATGATATTTTTTTCATATTTATGAAAATATCATGTGATTGATGTAGTTATCCTCCACAATATGGGTTTATCATGCCATATCCTAGCACGATGCATCATCTCAAAATTTTTCAGCTAGCTAGACAAGCTGTTCGAGGAAGAAAAGAAATTTTTAACTAGTGACACTCTTCTTTATGGGGTGTCATTGTGAAAACATGTGGGGTGTGAAAAAATAACCTGGTAACTCTTTGAGACATATATGCATATTCATTAAAGAAGTGGGTGAATATTGTGGATGCAACAATCACTCTCCATAATTATATTCATGGGTAGCTTACAATGTCTGACATTGATTTTAATGTTGTTGACATAAACTAATTGACAGTTTCTATAGAATGATATGCATATCGCTTGAGATTGAATATTATCAAACAATTCTGTTCTAGGTGACTCTTGTATGCCGAATGAAGATGATGCTAATGATATGATTATGTTGTGACGACTGATCAATGATGCACTAGTTAATTTGTGATGCTTAGATGATGTTGTATGAAGAGATGCAATTATTCTCTTAATGTTGACTCTTTATGCAATGATATTTATGTGGAATATTGTATAATTTGTTACGATAATTTTTTTCATTTTTCTGCATGTATTTTATTCCACTTAGATGGTCGCCTAAGCAATCATGGATGTAATACAAGCTTTTTTTTTTGTTTTTTGTTTTTTTGCATGGTTTTTTGGTTTGGAGCTCTATGCTGAAATATATGACATTTTGGATTCTTCTAGATGACCTTTATGTTTATTTTGACATATGAAATATATGAGATCGATATCAAGGCAACTAAGATCCTCTTCTTCTTCTTCAGTCATACAGTTTTTGGGGCTCTTCTGAAGGTCCTTTGTGATGATATGCTTATGTTACATGTACAAGCTCAATATTATGAGATTTAAAGGAAGCCCTGTTCCCCTTTCTTTAAGATTTTATATCTTCCTATAATGACAAATTATTCGTTAGTATATCTCCCCTCTGAGATCTCATAGTCTTATAATTTTTTTAATCTTTGTATTTTGTTATTCTTAATAGTTAATTTTTCATGTAGCATTATCTTTGTACTATAAAGGTAAGCTAATTTTATATTTGAGATTTTTAACTTTCAGTAAACATGAGCTTGAGAACTTCTGGTGCCTCTAGAGTTTTTTTATTGTAAATGTATATTACAGTGTTCTCTATTTATATCACAAATAAATAGTTATTGGAGAAAAATTTATAGGTGGCCAAGGAATATATCAATAGAGGAATGTGACTTCTTTAGGTGGTCGAATCAGTTTGATGATTCTACAGTAGATAGTGACCAGATGTGGAGAGCATCATTAGAGAATAAGCTATCTGATAAGATTGATCGAATGAATTTCAAAACAAATTTTTGATAATATTAATTCTTATTATTATATTTATATTTTTTTATTTTGATTATCGTGTTATGCATTGTTAAGTGAAATGTCACTTCTAGAAGTAATATTTGAACTTGTGAGTTTTTGAGAATTATGAATGTAATGTCTACTTTCAACAACATTACAATACAAAGGCAATATAATCTTCTTGTTACAAACAACTACAACACAACTACAGACAACTGAACCAAACAAACAAACACATAACTTTCTCGAAGCAACTTTCTCAAAAAGATGTTGTGCAACAACATCTTTAATCAAATGCAGTTACCATAAACAAACTTTTGAGCTTGAGCTCAAGCTCAAACTCAATTAATTTATCATGCCCAATCTCATATCAAGGGCGGCTCAAGCTTGTCGGTCGTCAAATGTGGGAAAATATATGTATATGTATATATATATATATA
>NW_018165258.1:620100-621102 GCF_001263595.1 Phalaenopsis equestris | reverse complement strand
CAATTTCTCTAATGATTTATATGTGTAGAAAGCTCCTAATGTTACTGACTAGGTGAAGTAGAAATTTTGAGAAGGACTGCAAAAAAATTTCAGAATGATGAAAATGCCTAAAATATTGAGGTATGATTTATATTTAAAGTTTTTCTTTCCACCTGTATCATTTCATATTGAAAAATTCAAGTTTGGGGGAGGGAAGAAAAAAAATAACTATTAGATGTCCTTTATTTAAATATTTCCAAAAATTATTTATATGATTTTATGTAGTGAATTTAGTTCAGGTAACTATATTTTTGTAACTATTTAAATATTATGGTAGATTTAAGGAAATGTTTTTGTAATGAAAATTAATTTTGTAACTTAAGATATTTAGTATAAGAGAATAAGATTATAGTTAACTATTGAAAGTAAAGGAAACTATATTTGGAACTATTAAGAATCTGGAAATTCATTTGAGAAAAGCAATCCAAATGAAAAAGAGAAAAGAAAGAAAAAAATTATGGAAGTGAGGAGAAGCTTAAGGATATGCCTAATCAAAAATTGGTTTCACTGGACCTACCTAAAGGGAAAACCTAAATACATTCCTGAACTTATATATTTATGGAATAGATCTCTTACTAATAGAGTTCTCATGGAGTTCCTATCATTTGAATATTCTAAGTGACTTAATATTGCAACATATAGTCATTCTTGAAATGAATAGAAGACTAGAACTCTTAAACTTGATGACTAGATAATCTTGTGCCTACAGAGTTAATTCAATGACTTGAATCTTTTCTTAAAATCTCACTATGATATTTAACTAAATCAAACTTATAGTATTTTTTTACTACAATAGATCATAACTTTTATGTAGTACTAAAATTACTTGAGGACAAGTAATAGTTAAGTTTGGGACATTTTGACCAAAGTAAAATATGTTGAGATTTTTGTATCTCTTTTATACTGTTTTTAATGATATTACACTTTAAAGAAAGATATTTTTGATGTTTTGTTGCAGGAATG
>NW_018165258.1:581151-620061 GCF_001263595.1 Phalaenopsis equestris | reverse complement strand
AAAAAGGAGCGAATTTGGAGCGAAAAGGGCCAAAATGTGAAGAATTGAACTAGGGCGCCGACGGCGCCATCGACCCCGCCGATGGCGAGATTTTCCCGAAAGTCCAGAATTAATTCATTAAGAAGGTCCACCAACGGCGCCCTTGAGGCCCCCGACAGTGAGCTCGACGGTTATGACTAATCAGGCTATGGATAAGGACAAATTTTGAAGGGAAGCTTAGGCAACTCTTGGGAAAACTCATCCACAACTTTAAAAGAAGGTTTTGGCCGAAAATTGAGGAGGAGCCAGAATACTCTAGAGTTCCTGGAGGTTAGAAAGGTTCCATTAGTGTTTGTTAGAGTGTAAAAATTGTGAGGAATTCTTTGAGAGATTGTAAGAGTGGAGGGAAAGTGAGAGATTTCTTCCTCCTTGCTGCTTCGAAGAGGAATTCTATGTGCCGTAAAGAAAGGAAGAGATTCAGAGAAACTTCAAGGAGTTTTCTTGGGAAGAAATTAGAGATAAGTTTATTTATTGTTGTGGTTTGTATGACTTTGATTTTATATATGAATTCCATGTTTTGTTGTGTTTTCTCCATGATATCTGAGTAGTTTTCTCTGTTATTCTCCTTGTCTTGAGATTTTTGAAATGGTGATTTGAATTGGTGGAGCCATGAAAATTTTTAAGAAATTATGATGATCTTTTCACTTCGATCTTAATTTACTTTCAATCTAGCCAATTGATTTGTTAAAATATGTTGAGTCTTACAACTAATGTGAAGATTACATCCGAGATTTAGGGAGGTCAAAGCCCTTGGAAGTTGGGTGCAAATAAATAAGGAAATGAAATTATCGGGCGTAGAATTGGAGATTTTAGAGTGACAGTCTAAAATCCCCAATTTGGTCTTATCATTTGGGTGCTGCAGTGTAGATGTTAGCCCTCAGGCGAGGGGAACGTGGGAGCTCTGAAGTGAGAGTCGGTATCCTCCCAGCCTACCCACAGATTCAGTAAACAAGCGTAGTATTCGTCAATTTTCTTTATGCCTGGAACAAAGGGTAAAGAGTAGGTATGCTCCTATTTGGCACAATATAATTTAAACTAATTCTCTTTATCCATTAACTATAATTTCTTGGCAAGGAGAAGGATGCTTTCTTATATTGAATATCACATTTGAACCATCATTAGTTTATTTAGTTATTTAATAGTTATTAAAATTACATATTTATTTAAATTGCCTATTAGTGACAGATAAGCAAATTGAACTTCATCATTGATATTAAAATATTGCTTTTCTAAAGTCTTAGTTCGCAATTCTAAACCACTCCCTGTGGGATCGATATCTAGGACTCCATTAGAGCCCTATATTACTTGAGCGATACGTATACTTGCGTTGATAAGTGTGACTTTACAATTATTAAATATTTATTACGTCCCTCTTTATCAAAACTATATATGTTATTAAGTTTTGGTACAGTTGCTGAGGGATTAAATATTTTAGATGCAGTATTAAATACGTATATATTTAAGCATATATAAAGTCGCGGTCAGAACTGTGTCAATATCATTGCCAATGTTTTATATTCTACTGTCATTTCTCTAGGATCTATAGGATGTAGACCAGTCAAGTCTTGTCTGGGTCTAAGAGCATTGTCTGCAGTCATGCATGAGGAATTCCTAAAGAAGGATAATGGGAGGAGACAGTTTACCGTTGTACTTGGTCCACAACATAGGGAGTGGACTTCTCTTCAATATACCAATGTCCCCACAAAGAAACTTCATCTCAAGGCATCAAAATCAAAGCAAAAAAGTGTGGATACCTAAGGTTGCCGCACCAGTACACCATGAGAAGCCCGTGGTGAAATTCTATGAGATGGATCATGAGTCTAATGCTCTTACTGTTGTTAATGCCGTTTCTTCAGAGTGTGTTGCAGAATAGAATGATGGTTAAGAAAATTCTACTAATCTTAAGCTAATTAAAGAGAAAGCATTCAATGACAAAATAAGGAAGCTCAGAGCCGAGATTTTAGAATTGGCAAAAGAATGAGGACTAGACGTTTGTGACGAGGATTACAATTTGTTCAATTATCTCAATGAGAAATTTGTGGAAGTTAATGTCGACGAAGCCAGGGTCGTGGCATATGCATGTGATGATCAACCTTTTGTCGAGGAGAGCACCACGGATGACTTGCAAAGGGCCATTTAGTTGAGGGATGAGCAAATTAGCTAAATGGAAAAGTCACTGGAGGAGATGGCAATTTTCATGGCTACAATGCATGAACGGTGACAGCCACAGCAGATGGCATCTCGGGAAGTGAACCAACCTGAGATCGTGCACATTATAAATGAAAGAAAAGAAGTCGCTTCTGCTAATAGGGATGAAACACAAAAGAAGGATTTAGTTTAATTTATAGTACCAGGAAATGACATCAAGAAGTTGGTCGAGCAACAAGTAAGGGAAGTCTTAGCACAAATTAAAGGAGGTGTATCAATTTTAAAGGGTATACTTTACCAGGAGGAAATCAATGTCGTACCATACCCTAAGGGCTTTGTACCGCTGTTTTTTAGGACTTTTGATGGAATGGAAAACCCCCGAGAGCATATTGCACACTTTCGGGTGAGTTGTTGCAATGCTGGTGGTAATGAAGCATTACTTTTTTGTCAGTTCGTGAGCATTCACTTAGGGATCGCATTTGATTGGTATGCCAAGTTACCTAATAGGTCATTCATGGCGTTCATCGAATTGAAGAACTTGTTTGTGAAAAGATTCTTTGGGGCTCAACTCCATGTCACTATAAAAGACTTCATGGTAGAGCGACAGAAACCTAGCAAGACTTTGGTGGACTACTTTTGAGATGCAGGAGCTTGAACATGAAATGTAAGCCTCGGCTTCAGGAGCAACATGCAATCAAGATTCTTCTTAAAGAGCATCCATGGTTTGGTAGTCTTAATGCTTACGGGACTTATGATTAAAGAATTTAAGAAGTTACTCAGTAAAACCAATAGTTTACAAAAGTATGTTAAGCTTATGGAGTCCTTGGAAAAGGCTGAAAAGTCCATATCATTTAAAGCATTGGAGAAGAAGTCTGAGATAGAGGCAACTATCTACAAGGGCAAGCAACCAATGAGCATTCAGGCCGAACAGTCTCGTCAGGAGTCCCATCAGTCATCACAGTGCAGTCAATCTTAGTAGCAGTATGTTAAGCAGTACAGTCAGCCTGGGGAATAGTCATTCCAACAGAGATTGTACAGGACAGATGGGATGTAGGGTTTGTCATTGATAGATCAATTGAGCAGAGTGTGCTTCTTCAAAGATGAAGTTATAGCAAAGATGTTTTGAAACTTGATGAAGAAGCCTTAGTTCAGATTTCTTGAGCCAAATAAGCTAAAGGAGGTCGATAAGTAGGATCACCCCAACTACTTCCCTAACCATAAATTACTTGGACATACCATAACGGGTTGTTTTAGCTTCAAGGATTGGCTCGACAGAAATTTCAAAAATAAAAAATATAAATATTTCAATAAATATTTCAAAAGAATATTTAAAAGAATCTAAAAGAGGTTCTGTAAATATGATTTCAACCAATCCAGTTATTCTGATTGATCCATATGCAGATAAGGGCGGATGGAGCACAATTTGTGGTAGTTCCTCTAAGAACATACTGGATTAGATTCAGACATCTTCGGTGTAAGCCACCACTTAGATTCTGCAGCCTATCAAGCTGATGTTGGAGATTACACCGGAGGAGCCACCATAATGGAAGAAAGAGATCATGGATGAAGTAAGGGATGATAGCGTGAAGGGTAGGATAGGGGTTGCCCCATTAGATTTGTTGTCTCAGATTTGGGGGATAAATCCTTCCAACCATTGACTTTGTATGATTATCTCTACGCCCCTCCAGGGTCTTTTTATTATAAGAGTTGCACTTTTGGCTACATTTTGATTATCTCTAACGACAACATAACTGACCACAACCAATTTAACTTCAATTTTGATTCACCAAATGATACTTAAATATACTAAAATCTGATGGATACGCTAGCGAAAACAAAGATGATATCGACAATACCGACTATGTTAGTTCAGAAAGTGAGGAGTTAGTCCTTGAGTTCCAAGGAACACTGGTTGCCATCAACTAAGACTTTTTTTATTCAGAATCAATGCCAAATGAATCAGTCATCACATCAGGAGGAGAACCCTAGGTCCAACAAAGGAGGTGGAAGAGATCGCAGAAGTGAATCTGAGAAGTGGGAAAGTGTTACCCCTAAGAATGGCTCCAATGGAGAAAGATAAAAAAAAATGTTACTCGTGAAGAGCCGCCTTTACCAAAGGAATAAACACATGCTCAGGAGGAAATCAGAGGCTCGAATAAAGTGGATTATAATTTACTAGTTCATCTTAAGAAGTTGCTAGAAAAGCTAAGCATTTACGGTGCTATAATCCTGTCAAAGGAGATAAGAGAAGCATTGAACAAGGAATTACTTGATCCAAAAATTTTGTTAGCTCAGTTGGCTAGCACATACTTAAATGAAGTTTGTTCATTTAAGCAATAGCCAGGGGTAACCTTCACCGATGAAGACTTGCTAATTGGTATTACCGACCAAAATCAACTGCTCTACATTTTTGTCAACATCTTTTTAAGAAATTATGGAATATTAAAGGTCAAGCTCTCAACTTAAAAAAAGGTGTAGGATTTCATATGATAGGACCAATCAAAAATTCAAAGTTTTTTATGGTTGTTACTAGTAGGTTAGAAGAGGTCTGTCTCAATGTTGATGATAATTTTGAAGATTATCAGATAGATGTCGCTCTACCAGAATTTGAATAAGAAATTAAAATAACAGTTGATAGATTAAGGTTAGTTAATCTTGGGACTGAGAAGTAGCCCCGACCTACCTTCATATGTTCTCTACTCAACGTGGAAGTCTACAGATTTAATCAATTTACTATTAGAATTCAAGGATTTTTTTGCTTTAATTTATGACATGATGGCAGGATTATCTTCCAATGTCACAGTGCATTCTCTTGGAATGGATTAGAATAAGACTCCAGTGAAATAATCTCCCAGAAGAATGTGCCTCAAAATAGAACATCAAGTCATTACTGAGGTGAAGAAAGTAATAGACACTTACTTTGTGCGAGAAGAGCAATTTCCCACATGGTTAGCCAACGTTGTACCGGTTAAGAAGAAAAATAAACAACTTTGGGTGAGTGTCTACTTCAGGGACTTGAACAAAGCATGCCCAAGGGATGAGTTTCTTATATCAATATTGGATTTATTGTTGGATATTGCATCATCACATGAAATTTTCTTCTTTATGGATTGATCATATAGGTACAATTAGATCAAGATGACTCTGGAAGATACAGTGCTTACAGCTTTGAAAATGCCAATTAGAATCTACTGTTACATAGTAATGTCATTTTGATTGAAGAATGCTGGAGCAACTTACCAGCGAGCTATGACAAGGATTTTTTCTAACCTCATCCACAACCAAGTGGAGTGTTATGTGGATGACTTGGTTATCAAAAGCAAACAACAAGTAGACCACCTGTGTGATTTAAGGATTGTCTTTGAATGATTACAGTAATGTAATCCTGAAATTAATCATTTAAAGTGTATTTTTAGTGTCACATCCAGGAAATTTTTGAGATTCATTTTCCTTCATTAGAGAATCGAGATCGATCCAGACAAGATTAAAACCATCTTAGAAATGTCACTTCCTAGAGCCATGAAGCAACTACAATCTTTCAAGGCAAATTAGCATACCTAAGACGGTTTATATCTACTTTGTTAAGAAGGTGCAACCCTTTTCAACTTTACTTCGAAAGAATGCCAAATTCTATTGGGGAGAGCCATGCCAACAGGATTTTAAAGAAATAAAAAAATACATAATGACAGCTCTTGTATTGGCAACTCCTATCCTAGAAAGACCTTTGATACTTTATACAGTGACTTTAGACAACTCTCTCGGAGCTTGCTAGCTCAAGTTAATGATGAGGGTAAGGAAAATGTACCCTACTAGTTGAGTTGATGTCTAATACTGGTCGAGTTGAAGTATCCTCCCATTGAGAAGCATTGTATGGCTTTGAATTTTGTCACCAAGAAGTTTTGACACTACATGCTTTCTCAAAAGGAAAAATTCATTTTAAAAGTTAATCTGTTGTAATATTTGAAGAGCCATCCAATATTTTCTGGGAGGTTAGCAATGTGGTCAATGATCTTATTGCCATTTTATATAACCTTCATTCCCCTTCAAGCTATCAAAGGGTAGATTTTGGAGGACTTCCTCATAGTACACCCACTACTTGTTGATCCTTTCTCAGTGATGACTTGCTAGATGAACAAGCTAATGTAAGTGGAATAGTTCAGTGCTCAATGTTCGGAGATGTACTTCGATAGAGCTTCATTAGCCATAAAAGATAAAGGATCACAAACAGCTATACTATGCAAAGCTGGGGTTGGTGTCTAGCTTTCGTCACATAGGATCAGGCAATGTTGAGATTCTTATCAAACCTAATAGAACCTTGCATGAACATGAGGCAGAATATGAAGCTTTGATCAACGGACTACAATGGTGACTTAAGTGGACTTGTCAAAAATTATCTTCTATGGCAACTCGAAACTCATCATTTAGCAAGTAGCTGGGTAGCACAAGATTCTGAAGCCGAGACTAGTAGAAAATATTTAGCAAGGAATTTATGCACTAAATCACTTCAAGTTCTAATAGATCTATGTGATAATGAATGTAACCATATCATAGCTTTATCCCTCAGTGAGAAAGCAAATAATCTAAGTTTTATAGCATCATCTGATACACCATATTTAAATGTAGCACATAAATAAAGAAAATTAGCAAGATGTAAATTTGAATCTTTTGTTAGTGGTCCCCCAAAGTGTTTATTTGATACCATTTGGATAATAACATGTTTAAGTTTAAATAAATTAGCCACTACAGCGGGTTTTTAAATACTACAATGAAGTTCATCCACTGTTTGCATAATCTTTTAAAGGTCTAAATTCTTCAACATTTTTATTATTTTGATTTATAATTTCTTGAAAATTTTTAGTAATTTTTAATTTTTTTTATTTTTCTAAGTGTTTTTTCTAATTCAGAATCATAAGGCATAAGTCCTGTGGAACCTGACCTACGCATACATTAATATACAATACATATAAATTAAAATAAAATAAAAATACACAAATAAAGGTCTAAATTCTTCAACATTTTTATTATTTTGATTTATAATTTCTTGAAAATTTTTAGTAATTTTTAATTTTTTTTATTTTTCTAAGTGTTTTTTCTAATTCAGAATCATAAGGCATAAGTCCTGTGGAACCTGACCTACGCATACATTAATATACAATACATATAAATTAAAATAAAATAAAAATACACAAATAAAAACTTAATATATAAAAACAACACTGCAATATTCCTATAATAAATCTTAAAGTTTAAATAAAACTTTTTGAAAATAGAAATTTTTTCTTTCTAAAAACTCTTTTGAAAATTTTGTAAATTTTTGTTTTTTATATCCTAGCAATGGCACCAAAAACTTGATCCCGACTTTATATATAGATGTAAAATGTGATGTATGTGATTTTATGCTTAATTCCTTAATAGTTATTTTTAATTTGTAATGAAGTCAAAAACTTGATCCCAAGCAAAAGCTAAGTAAGTTTTCCACTATGAAACAAATAAGAATACAAATGTAATATTAAAATATGGGATACTACGTAAGTATACATATCGTTATCAAGTAATATAGGACTTTTTGATTCAGACTCGAATATCGAACCCATAGGGAGATTAACAATATTCTCTTTAAGAAACTAGAAAGTTTAGATGACAAAAATCTACTTCACAAAATAATATTACTTAAACTTAAGAAGCTATAATAGGAATGAAAACTTGATTCTTTTTGTAATTTTTTATTTAAGAAAATAACGTAAGCGACTTATTAACTTAACTAAATTTTTTTTAAGATAAAGGCTATATAAATAAAATATCTTTTTCCTTATCATGAATCAGTAATAAGTATAAAAATTATGTAAAAATTATGTTGTAAAAATTATGTTGTGGAAGTATACTAAATGTGTTTTGCCAAATAGGAGCAATAATATTCCTTACCCCTACTAGAAATGCTATAAAGAACATTGGCTAATCTATAGTTTGAGTAGTCTTGAAGATAGGGTAGAAACTAAGACACTAGCTCTCACTCTAGAGTTTCGTCTTCTCCCTCCACCTAGGGGCTAACATCTCGTATCAAAACCAAAAACTATAAATCAAATTGGGGGCTTTAGTTTGTCACTCTAAAGTCCTCTAATTCTACACCCTTGAAAAGTTTATTTTCCTATTTACTTGCACTCAACCCCATGAACTACATTTTCATTCATGAATTCAATATGTGATTCTAACCATTTTTTGATTGAGACATTACCATCTCAGATCTTACATGTTCTCACAACGGGTATTAACATCTTAATTAGTCAAATCAAGAATTAAATAAAGTACAAGGTTTCAAATCATCACAACTTCTTCCAACATTAAAGCCTAATACTTCAGACAACATCCATTTAATACTTAATAACCTATCATTTTAAGAAAAAAAGATAAATCAAAACTACTCAGAATCCATGGAGAAAACATAACCACAAATGAGTTTAAAAGTAGAAATCATGCACACAAACAAGAAATCTAGATTAAAACCCAGTGTCGTCATAAAGATAAACACTTATCTCATTTCATCTCCACCAAATGTCTTGAAGTTTCTTTGAATTCTCTTCCTTCACTCACAATACAAACAAACAGTCAAAATAAAAAGAAAGTAGTTACTACTGTCGGCGGCGGTTACGTGGATGGATGGTGGCTGTAAAATCTGATGGGTGTTTGGCCTCTTGGTTTGATGATCCAAGTCTTCTTCAATAAAATTTCAAATAGTTCCTTGGCATCCTTTAAAATGTGTCTCCATTCAATGAATTCTCCATTCAATGAATTTTCAATGAATTTTCTAGAAGTTGCCTCCTTAAAAGCTAATTGAATGAATTTTTGTGTCCATGGGATAATTCCCATATTTTTACCAAGGGTTGCTTCAGACACCTCTTCAAAAATATATCTAAATTCAATGAATCATCAAATAACTACTTCTGGCACTTAAGCACAGGGTACCTGGCACTTAGGCTCAAGCCTCGGGCTCTTAGGCGTCAGTCCTGGGCGCTTAGGTGCCCTAGTTCATTTTTGCTCCAAATTTGACCCTTTTTCAATTCTTTTAGCATTTTTCATCCATTTGATTGAACCTAAAAGAAAAACGCACAAATACTCTTCATTAAAGCACAATATCTCAAAGATTAGGTATCAAAATGTGTATAAAAAACTATATATTTTAAGTGTATCATCGACAAAGATGTTCAACTATATAGAAACAGCTAAGAGGTACCACTAATGTTAGGTGCATGGGGGGTCTTACACCAACCTTCAAATGTACTGCTGATACTCTAAAATAATGTACTATTTTATGTATATAGTTTATGCTTATTTTGGTGATATTGCAATTTAAAGGAGGGTATTTCCATATTTTTGTTGCAGGAATATCAATTTTAGACATTTGGAGCAAAATGTAGAAAAAAGGATGAAATTTGGAGCCAAAATGGAGATTTTTGTAATCCTGGTGACAGAGGAACGAGATTGGCATCTGAAGTGTCATTTTCTAGAGAGCTGGCACAAGAAGCACCAGAACCTGGCACTAGAGGCGCCATTTTACAGAGAAGCGGTGTCAAAACTGCCATAATGTAGAGAACATCATGAACTTCATTAGGCTAGTGCCAGAGGTGCGAGAACTGGCTCCAGAAGTGCCAGAGGCAAATTAAGATTGAGTAAGGCAGTTCGTAAATATTTTTGAGTAGTTTTAGAAGGATCCAAACAATTCAAACGTCCCATGGAGTGGTTCAATGCATCTAGATACTTTAGAAGGCTCTTTATTGAAAAGATATGTCCCTTGGAAGAAGGGACTTGTCTCTTGGTGTTAAAAGATGTGGCTTTTAGAGGAAATATTAGAGGGGATTTTGAAGTTCTTTTGAAAAAAGGCCATCTCTAATTAAAAAGAAAGGATTCTAGAGAAGAAAGAGGGGGCTTGACATAAAGGGGAAGGTTTTAGTGTGAAAGAAAAGTCTTAGGCAAGAGAGAATTTTTTTCTAGGGTTGTAAAAGGAAAGGGAAGGTTGGAGCTTTCTTCTTCATTACACTTCTAAGAGAAAATTGAGTGTGATTGTAAAGAGAGAATGTGCATAAAGGGAACTTCTAGGAATTTGCTTAGGAAGGAGTGTGAGATAAGTTGTGTTCATATCTTTCTTTATTTTGTAAACTTGTTTTTATATATGAATTGTTTTTATATATGAATTTTTATATATGAAATCTGTGTTTTGTTGTATTCTTCTCATGAATTCTGAGTAGTCTTTTTTATCTCCCTCATTACAATAAGATATGGTTTTGTGAAGAATCAGTTTTGTTTTGTAAGGTTTTAATGGTCAATAAATTTTGATGATTCAAACTCTGATCTTCATTTACTTTTTAATTTGTCCAATTAAAAATGTTAAAATTTGTTGAGAAACATACGATTCAAAAGGGCTATGATTTCTACAACAAGGTAAGAGCCACATTGAATTTCATGGGTGAGAATGTGATTCATGGGGTTGCGTGCAAATAAATAGATAAATATACTTTGATGGACGAAGAATTGGAGATTTTAAGGTGAGAGATTAAATTCCCCAATTTGGTCCAGTTGCTTGGAAACTAAAGTAAGATTGTTAGTCCTTAGGCAAGGGAGAAGTGAGAGCTCCTGAGTGGCAGCCAATATCATCTCAACCTAATCACATATTTAAGGACTAAACTTTGGATTAGTCAATGTTCTTTATGCACTCTTAGAGGGTAAGGAATAGGATTGCTCCTATTTGGCACAATACAATTTTATATATGTATTTTGAATGATTTTAATTTCTTCACATTCCATAAACTCATTGTAAAGGGGAAGGATGTTTTATTACATTTGAACTCCTCATTTCAAAACTTTGTTCACGCTTTATATGTTTACTTTTGAATTTTAGTAGTTAGTTTAGTTAACTTAGTTTTTTAACAACATTTCATTTAGTGCACATTAAATTTCTTTTAGATTTTTTTTGCTTACTTAAGTTTTATAGTTTGAATATTATGTTTGAAGTTATAACCATAAGAATTTCTAACTCTTTGTAGGATCGATACATAGGACTCCATTAAAGCCCTTTATTACTTGAGCAATGTGTATAATTGTGTTAATATTATGAGTTTGTCAGCTTAAAGATTTTAAAAGATTAAATTACTTATACTGAATTTATTTTTAGTGAGATTGAATTGTATATTTACTATTAGTGCTAATAGCTCGTGCATTAAGTTATTGGCACCGTTAACGAGGAGTAACAGTAAAATACTTTATAATTAAGAGGATTTTATTTGAACTAAAAAACTTTTTGTAGTTTAATTAAATATTTTTATATTTTAGTGTGTTTGCTTATTTTTATATTTGTTATTGGGTTTGTGTATGTGTAGTTTAGGATTGGTAAGTTTAATACCTTACAATTTGGAGTTATAAAGAACAATTAGAAAAATTTGAAAAAAGTAAAAAGAGATATAATTTGAACAAAATGACTTGCAACTTAAATAATTCTAGAAATTAAAATGAACATCATGAGATACCTTTAGGATATTATGTTAATCCTACAGCAGATAAAATTCATTTGAGTATACAAAACCCCGTTATAGCTGTCAATTCATTTGAGCTTAAACTATCTATTATCCAAATGGTACAAAATAATCAGTTTATGGGAACACCGAATGAAGATCCTAACTTACAACTTGCTAATTTTCAAGAATTGTGTGCTACATTTAAATATGATGGAGTTTCGAATAATGTCGTTAGACTTAAACTTTTTCCTTTTTCATTAAGGAATAAAGCTATGATGTGGTTAAACTTGTTAGAACCTGGATCTATTAAAACTTGGGGAGACCTATATCAAATGATTTTATCTAAATATTTCCCACCATTGAAAACCACTAAGCTCAAAAATGATAATACATCTTTTTGTCAGTTTGAAGGAGAATCAATTAATAAAGCTTGAGAAGATTTAAAGATCTCCTTAGGAAGAGTCCACACCATGAATTGCCAGATTAGTTATTAATTCAAACTATTTATAATGGATTGGTTGGATCTCTTAGATCAATAATTGATGTTGTTGGTGGTGGATCATTAATGTCAAAACTATTTGATGAAGTGTACTCTCTAATTGAGAAGATGGCTACTAATAATTTTCAATGGCCGTCTGAGAGGGTAAATCTAAAAAGACTAACTAGTATTCATGATTCTGATACAATTTCTATGTTGGCTACTAAAATTGCTACAATATCAAAGAAGATATATCAATATGAAACGAATTATTCTTAGACACCTCCTGTGCTTGAGGAAAATTCATTGGGACAAATGATAGAATCTCAATCACCGTATGAGACTTTAAATGCAATAAGAAACTAATCTAATAATACTTATTCCAATTATTATAATCCTAGTTGGAAAAATCACCCGAATTTCAGTTGGAGTAACAATAACTGTAATGTTGTAAATCCGTAATGAGTGAACAATGCTGCAAGCCCATTGGGAAACTCCAACAATTAATGGAATTCAAACTACAAACCGTATCACCCTCCATGTTTTAATAGAAATTTACAGAGTAAGGAGAAGAAATTGTTAATGGCAGAATTAATATTGCAAATGGGAAGTTAATTACAAAGTCAAGGAGCTGCAATTATAAATATGGAAAATCAATTAGGATGTTTTGCTACTGAACTTAACAATAGACTTCCAGGAATGTTGCCTATTAATGTTGAAGTTAATTCTAAAGATCAGAACAAAGAGTAAATTTAGGCTATTCAACTGAGAAGTGGAAAAAAATTGGAAATAAAAGTTCAAAAAGAAGTTGAAGTTGAAAAAGAAGGGGTGGAAATCAAAAAATCTAATGAATATTTTCATTTTGAGTTAGAATATCTTATCAAACAAATGAAAATTACTGTAGAAAGATCACCACCCCCATTTCCTTAAAGAATGAAGCAGAAAAACAAAGATAAAAAATTTACAAATTTTTTAGAAATATTATAGAAATTAACAATAAACATTCCATTTGTTGAAGCACTGAAACAAATGCCAAGCTATGTGAAGTTTATGAAGAATATACTTACTAAAAAAAGGAAGTTTCAATATAATGAGATTTTTGAACTTAGTGAGGAGTGTAATGCTATATTTTAGAAAAATGTTTCGTGAAAAATTTAAAGATCCTAATAGTTTTACTATTCTTTGTTCTATTGGTGAATATTTTTTTGGAAAAGCTTTAAGTGATTTGGGAGCCAGTATTAATCTTATGCCTCAATCAATTTTCAGAAGGTTGGGTTTAGGAGAAACTTCACCTACTACTATAACTCTTCAGTTAGTTGATCATTTGATTACCTATGATAAAGAAGTTATAGATGATGTTTTGGTAAAGGTTGATAAATTTATCTTTCCTGTGGATTTTATTGTGTGGATTTTATTGTGTTAGATTTGTGTTAGATATAGAGGAAGATACAGAAATTCCTATCATTTTAGGAAGGCCATTTCTTGCCATGGAAAGAGCTTTAATAGATGTGTAGAAAGGACAATTGATGATGAGAGTTAGTGATCAAGAGATCACATTTAATATTGAAAATTCAATGAGATATCCAACAAAAGGATAAGAGGATGAATGCTTCAAAATGGAAATTAATAAATATTTAAGAAATGAATATTTGACGAATACATTTGAAAAGAAAACTGAAGAAGAATATTTTGAGTATGAGGATGATGGTATAATTCAAGAAGAATCTATGGAAGTGATTAATGAAGAATTAGATTATGTTTAGGAGCAATTTGATTTATTAGATCCTATGGATAATAACAAAAATTAGATTTCATCGATTGAGAAACCTTCTGAACTAGAAATGAAAATACTTCATACACACTTAAAATATGCCTTTTTAAGAGATTTAGCTACATTACATTTTATTGTATCCTCAGAATCAACTGATGCACAAGAACAAAATTTTTTGGAAATCGTAAAAAGATATGAGAAAACCTTTGGATGGACATTAGCTGATATTAAAGGAATTAGTCCTATGATTTGTATGCACAAAATTTTATTAGAAGAACATCATGAACCAAAAGCTAATCCGCATAGGAGATTAAATCCAATGATGAAAGAAGTAGTTGAGAAAGAGAATTTAAAATGGTTAGATGCGAGAATAATATTTCCTATTTCAGACAGTTCTTGGGTGAGTCCAATTCACTATGTTAAAAATGAATTCCAAAGAAAGGAGGTGTAACTGTACTTACAAATGAGAATAATGAAATAATATCAACAAGACAAATCACTAGATATCGAATCTGCATAGATTATAGAAATTAAATTCAACCACAAGAAAAGATAATTTTCCTTTACCCGCATTGGACTAGATGTTGAATAGACTAGCTAGCCATAGATATTTTTGTTTTTTAGATGGATATACCGACTATCATTAAATACTAATTACTCAATAGGATCAATAGAAGACAACATTTACTAGTACTTATGGTACTTTGGCTTTTCGATGAATTCCCTTTGGTTTATGTAACACACCCGCAACATCGCAAAGATGTATGATATCGATTTTTAGTAATTTAATTGAAAAAGGGATAGAAGCCTTTATGGATGATTTTTTTATGTTTGGAACTTCATTTTAAGTATGTTTAAATCATTTATAAAAAGTTCTGGAATGATGTGAAAAGATGAATCTAGTATTAAACTATGAAAAATGTCAATTTATGGTTGCAGGAGGAATTGTGCTTGGGCATAAAATTTTAAAAAATGATGTGGTAGTAGATTCGTCAAAAATTCAAGTTATTTCTAACCTACCTCCACCTACTAAAATAAGAGGAGTTAATCAAGAGTGCTTTAATTTCATTAAGACATTGAAGAAAAAATTGATCACTGCTCTTATAATTGTTTAACCTGACTAGGAAAAACCATTTGAATTAATGTGTGATGCTAGTGATTATGCAATAGGAGCTATTTTAGGAAAGAGATATGACAAAATTTTTAAAGTTATACACTAAGCGAGTAACACTCCTCAATGATGCTCAAATTAATTATACCACTACTGAAAGAGAGTTAATAGCGATTTTTATGCTTTTGATAAGCTTAGGTCATATTTAATTTAAGCTAAATATGTTGTGCATACATACCACTCAGCTTTAAAATTTTTGATGCAAAAGAATGATGTGAAACCAAGATCAATTAGATGGGTACTTTTGATGAAATAATTTTATTTTTTTGATTTTGTGGTACTCAATAGGAAATGATCTGATAATCAAATTGCTGATCATTTATCGAGACCGGAACAGGAAGAAACATTTGATCTTGAAAAAGAAATTAATGAAACATTTCCTCATGAACAACTTTATGCTTTTAAAGGATGGGAAATATTGTGGTATGCTGATTTTGTAAATTACATTATTTGTGGTATTTTACTACATTGGGTGGAAAGACAACAAGAGAAGTTTATTCACAATGCAAAATTTTACTTTTGTGATGGCCCATAACTGTACAAACAATGTAAAGATTTAGTTATGCAGAGATGTGTGCCTTATAACAAAATTGAAGAATTTATCCAAAATATTCATGATTCCAAATTTGGAGGTCATTTTGGGATTGATAGAACTTCTCACAAAGTTTTTCAATCTGGCTTTTATTGGCCTACTCTATTTAGAGGTTTTAATATATATATTAAAACATGTGATCATTGTCAACGAGTAGGCAATATTTCAAAAAGAAATTAAATGCCTCTAAATTTTCCTTTAGAAGTTGAAATATTTTATGGGAATTAGATTTTATTGGACCATTCGTACCTTCACTTAGAAATATATATATATTGGTAGAAGGAGCATTATACGGCTCCCTACATGTTAAACATAAAAGGGGTACAAAAAGGATATGTTGGGATATGTGCCCGGTCTAGAATCCAACAAGTAAGAACAACACACTCATAAGAAAATATCCCAACCACTTACAAAACACCCAAAAGTTGACCATGAAGTTGGCATTATATATATATAATTGAGTGTACATATCAGTTTAATATATAATCACAATATATATATATACAGATGTAAGCTCAAAGAAAAGTAACTATTCTAAGGTGGGGGACATCAACAAGGTCCTCCTAAAGCAAAAATGACAAAGAAGTTGAAGGAGTTGTAGAAACAATGACCCTTTGGGATTCAACACTAATCTTTTCTAAGTAGTTGGCTGGTTTGTTGCCCTTCCTATAAATAAAGTGCAACTAAATCTTTAGTTTCTTCATCATATTTCTCATCTGTTTGATCCACTGGATGATGTGCCAACGGAGGTTTTGTTTGCCTGATATATACTCCAGGAGCTGGGCTAAGACTGTTTGCACCTATATCTATATCCATTTGTTCGTTCTAGCAAGCTTAAGTGCCCAATACATGTCCATTATTTCAGCCTACATAGCATCAACTGCATTAATTGGGGATTGGTAATACAACACACAATTACCTTTGTAGTCTTTGAACACACCTCCAAATCATGATCTTTTATGGTGGAAGGTACCATCAATGTTGATATTGAGGAAAGGGTAATTAGGCTTCTTCCAGTATACTTTTTTCACACTATATTTGAGGGGGCTCCAATTCCTGACAAATTCATAATGTTTGGAAACTTCTTCCATTGGATGAGTTTTTTCATGTAAGCCATACAGTTTGTGGCAACCTTATTAGTGTTAGCCTTTTGATCCTCATATTTATTACTATTTCTAGCTGCCCAAATAAACCAGGCCATTGTGAAGGGAACTGGTCCCATCTTGTTGTCATTCCAGCCCTTCTAGCAAGTGAAAAGGTTGTGCCACTCAAAGTTAGAAGTGTTAATCTTTAGCTTGGTCACCACTGACTTCGAGGTCTCCTGAGAGAAATGACAGTTAAAGAAAAAATGTCTAGCAGATTCTTCTGCCTTGTTGTAAAGGCAGCAGATGGAGGGGCCTCTCAGACCTTTTAACTTTAGAATGTCATCAGTGGAAATCAGGTTATTAAAGCATCTCTAGTTAAAAAAGGACATAGAAAGAGAAAGAAATTTGCTCCACAAGCATTTACCCCAGGGTACCTCAACCCATACATACAGCCTTTTGTATATTGCTTTGGTTATGCTCTGATGAGCAGTGGCCTTTAGAACCAACTGGACTTGTTTACTTCTATCAAAGGCAATTTTGGAAATCTGTTGAGCTAAATCATCAGTTAAAATTTGCTTTAGCTTGTCCAGGGACCAGTGGTTCCTGTCCCAGCACTCCTGCACCTTTAAGTCAAATTCCACATTCTCAGTCAGTGGTTTAAGGATTTTAGATGGGCACCATCTGTCATGCCAAAAGTTAATCTGACCATGACCCAAGTCCTATAAGAACTGTTGTTCAGCATCTCCTCTAGCTTTTAGCATGTTTCCTCAGGTTATAGAGTCCCCCATACTTTTGGTTACCAAGTTTGGATGCTTGAATCTATAATATTTAGATAGAAGGAACTTGGCCCATAAGGTATTTTGCTGTCTGAATCTAATTCACAGCCTACACAAGCTTATGTGTTGAAGGTGAATCAAGCCTCTAAACCCCAGGCCACCTGCTTTAAAATGTTTAGTAGCCTCATGTCAGCTAGTACAAATCATTGCTCCCTCTGATCAGCCCAAAGAAACCTGTTAAAACTTCATTCAAGCAAGAGTTGAGTACTTTTCTTCATTGCAGCCATTTGAAGAATCCATTTGAAGAATGTATGATGGGATGATGGGAAGGTTGTTAAGATGTGCTTCAATAAAGTGATTCTTCCCCCCATTTGATAAGAAGGAATTGGTCCATCGTTGTAGTTGTGTGTTTGTTTTATCAACAACTTCATCAGACTGAGATTTCTTGGTTCTACCTTTAAGCAGATGCACTCTTATGTATTTGAATGGAATAGACATAAATGAGAACCCTGTGAGGTTTATGATCCACTATTTGATGTGTGGGGGCACTTTCTGATTAAAAGTACTTGACTTTTTTCCTTATTAACTTCCAACCCAGAGATGTTCTGAAACTCTTTGAGGCAATCATGCAACATGTAACCAGCAGCTTTGTTGGACCTTGAGAAAATAACTATGTCATCATCATAAATCAGATGACTGATATCTATTGTTGACGTATGCTGATATTGATTATAGTTTTTTCTTCTACATGGGCTATCTATAAGTCTCGAGAAGTAATCCAGTGCTATAATGAAGACTGTGGGTGATAAAGGGTCTCCTTGTTTTAGACCTCTGGAAGCTTGGAAAAAACCATGGGCTTTACTATTTATCAGTACAAAATTTCTATTGCCCTCTAACCACCTTTTGATAATCAGACATGAGTCCTTAGAGAAACCCCCTGCCTTCAGCATGTCCAGCACAAAAACCAGTTTATCATATCATAAGCCTTCTTAAGATCTAACTTGTAAATCTGATTTCCCCCCTGCAAGGCCTGTAAATATCCAATAAGAGCTCCTGGATAAGTAAGACATTGTCTCCAATGTATCTGCCCTTTACAAAGGTAGCCTGCTTTGGGCTAACGAGTTGTTGTAGATGAGGTTGAATTCTGTACAGCAGTATCTTACTAATAATTTTACTGATGACATTTGTCAGGCTAATAGTTCTAAAATGATGCCAATGCTACTTTTTATTACCTTTAGGTATGAAGACAATGTTGGCTATACTAACATAATTAGGTAGCTCTAGTCCCTTGAAGAATCCCTGAATGGCAGTGACCACGTCATCCTTTATGATCTCCAAGAATTTTTTTGTAGAAGTCAGCAGTGAACCCATCTGCTCCAGCAGCCTTAAGACTATCAATGGAGTGGAGAGACTACCTGATCTCCTCTTCATTTGGGGTGTCAACAAGATTAATGCTTGAATTCTATTGATGGTCAGAGGTAAACAAACCAGTTTCAAAATGCCCCCTATAGTGTTAGGTATTAGTCATTACTTGCTGGCAGTACTGTACAACACTCTCAACAATGCCAGCCTCCTCCCTGATTGTGTTCCCCGTGTTACCTTTTATTTGATGGATCATATTACACTTTCTTTTATATTTGATACAAGCATGAAAGAACCTAGTGTTCTTGTCCCCCTGGCAGCTTTCTGTTTCAAAAATTTCTCCTGCTAGGATATGGCAGTGAGTAACTTTTCATGGGCTTCCATCAAGGTGGCTTCATCATCAAGGTGGCTTCATCAATTCTAAATTCTACCATTCATAGCATCAGCTTCAGCGTCTCTTAACTCCTGCTTAGCTTGCTCCACCTCATTCTGTATGTTACCAAAAGTCTTCCAATTACAACTCTTCAGTGCCTTGCTAATTTTTTTCTATAATCCCCTGATTTTCACTAGGGGATTAGGATGGTCATACTCCTTCCAGTGCTCCTTAAAAATGTTCAAAAAAGCTTTGTGGGATGACCATAGATTTAGATAACTAAAAGGGGCCTTGATATGGTTTTGATTGGAAGTGATAGAGATAAGCAAGGGCCTATGATCTGAGCCTGCCAAACTTAGATGAGTCACGGTGGTGTGCAAAAAAAGTTGAATACACTTGTCATTTACTAGGAATCTGTCTAGTCTTGCCCAAAGTCTTACTCTTTTGTAACCAAGATAAAAAAGGCCTGCATTATAAATGTTATCATTGAAAGAGGTCATTGTAGACAAGTTGGGGGGTCTGCCCCCACTTTTCTCAGCAGGAGTGGAAAGGCAGTTAAAGTCCCCTCCCACCAGCTAAGGCTCCTCCTGGTGATTCTGAATCAAGCTCAGTTCCCTCCATAGCTCCCGCCTAGCTGTCTTATTACTCCCAACATAGACTATAGTGGTTGAACTCTTATGTCCAGCTATGTTGAAAGAGAAATGTAGATATTGGGAGTGGTCCCTCAAGTCGACACAATTTACCTCAGTTCTGTTGAAAAAGCAGATCTTTTTATTCACTGAAAAAGACATAACCAGGGAAATAACTGAGAATTTTTTTAAAGGTTATAAAATTGCAAAACACCACAATTGATGCTTCTTATTTAAGGATATATATATATATATATATATATATTATAGTGGACTATGTATCAAAGTGGATTGAAGAAATTTCTTTACCTCAATGCGATGCTCAGAGTGTTTCACAATTTTTAATCAAAAAATATTTTTACAAGATATGGAATGCTGAGAGTAATCATTACTGATAGAATATCTCACTTTCAGAACAAACAAATTGAAAAATTCGTGGAAATTTATAATAATATATATAGGAACTTTTAAATGGTTTGCTAGATTAGATATTGCTTTATGGGATGTGTAGAAGTTATACGATTGAGTTTTTATGAAGAACAGACTAATCAAGAAACGAGGGTCTGTGAATTGAGGATTCAACAAACCAAATACTCAAGTGGAGGAGATTATTGCACAGAGACGCTGAGAAGTACTTTATTATGCCACTATCGTTGTAGTAGTTTCTATGGTGAACGAATTTTACACAAATCTTCATGGAATTAATCAAGGATTTGTCTATGTTTTGAGGCAAGTGGGTACAATTCACTCTTTCAAGAATAAATGACATATTTATGACTGAAAGCATTCCTATTTGTCACTATGCAAATTTTGTCCCTACGAGAGACAACATGAATGAAATTTATCGATACCTTACTAATCAAGATACAAATTGGGAGACCAAAGATAACGTACATGTAAGTGTTTTTTCATCATTATTGTATCCTGCATCAAAGGTGTTGCATTTCTTTATTGCATCAAAACTACTTCCTACTATGAAAAATAGTAAAGTGACAAAGGAAAGTGTGATTTTAAATTATTGTATTAATATCAGAAGACCTATTGATTTTGGTGCTTTAATAGTAAAGTCTATTTTGGGTTTAATCATCAATGGATCAACTTCTGGACTGGGACATCCATCTACTATATTCCTGCTTTGTAGCCATTCGTAAGTACCTTATGAAAGTTGGGAAAAAGTACTTCTCCCTTGGAAGACTATGGACCGTGAAGTTTATTGCAACTACACAAAAATTAGAGAGGAGAACGATATGAATATATTGATGGATCAATCATCTCAAAATTCATCGCCTATTCAGCCTTACTTCAGTTGAAATGCACTTTTTAAAAGGATTAAGAAGTTGTAAAAAGAGGTACACAATCTTATGCATTCAATTGAAAATACTTATGAAAAGTTTTACCATCTAGATTGGAGGATGAAGGAACACTTCGAACACAATGGACGTATTGAAGAAGGTTGGTGCCCACATTTAAGAAAAATACTTGGGTTGAAGAAGCTTCGACGGACAAATTTCATCACTGACCTTTTACAACTTGTGCATGCACTACCAATCCATGGGAAACATTCAAGAAGATGAAACCGAAGAAGATGTTTGAACTCATTTTAATACAGAATTCATAGTTATAATTGCTCTTATATGATATGTGTTTGTATTAGATTTGATTTACTATTTTTGTGGAACCTTATATGTGTTGTTTGTTAAATATTTTGTTTTATATGTGTTGTTTGTTAAATATTTGATATTTAGGCTTCAGCATTAGTTTGTTGGCTTGATTTCAATAGTGAATTAGATGTGTTGGCTTAAAAACTGTTAGTTTGTAATCATTCAGATTTTTCATATAAATGTGAGTTTTGTGTTGTTTGTGAAATTTTGTGTTAAAAATTTGTTTAATTATGAGTGTATGTGTTTAATTAAGTTAATTAGAGGTTGATGTAGTGTGGTACACAGCAGATTTTCAAAGAAAATTAAAATTTGAAAATTTTTTGGAGTTGGTGCCTGAGGCAAAAGTTTCCCAAAATGCCCAATTTTACTTATAACTGCAAAATACAAATATAAAACTCCATTTTTAATGCTTGGGACGTCTCCTATCTCTAAGCCCGGGCCGAAACTCAACCTAGGGCTTCACATTTGGTGGATTTGAGGAGATTTCAAAGCATAAAAGTCTTGGATTTCATCTTTTCTTGGTAAGAGCTTCACTTTAAATTAGAAATTTTTTAGAAATTTTTTATTTTCACTTTTATTTTCACAATGGATTTACCCTACATTTTGGAAATCCAAAAATTTGAGAGTTTTTTTAAAGAAGTTTAAAGAGAACCCATAGTGAAAAGCATCTTACCAAATATTCCTACTTTTGGAGTTTAATTTATGATATTTTAATTTATTTGGACTTTATTTGAATTTATATAGAAATTCTTATGGCTCCAAGAGTAAAGAGAAGAAAGCCTAAAGTAGATTTTGATGCAATAAGATTTGTTAATTTTAAGGCTCAACATAATTATAATACTCAAATGGGCTCGAGAAAGTTGATTTCAAAAGAGAGCATTTTCAAATCCAGGAAGAGAGATCGAAAGGTTGAATATTACTCAAAAATTAGAAACTCTATGCTACTTCACAACAGTAGTCATTGTTGCTATGATAGGCTTCACAATGGGTAACTTTCTGCTACTTCACAACAGTAGTCATTGTACCTGTGATTCTAGAAGATTGAAAGACTGATTATTACTCAGAAATGCGAAACTTTCTGCTACTTCACAACAGTATTCATTGTTCTTGTGATTTGAGAATTCTATGCCAATCTTTTGGTGACGACGGATGATCATATTTATTGTCGAGGTAAGCAAGTTGAATTTACTCGATAAAGCATTAATGAACTTTATAGACTAAGAAATGTATTTCATTACGAGTATGCTGCATTGGTGATGACTGATTCATCACTTGATGAAGTAATTGCCTATCTAACTGATTGAAGAGGAGAATGGGAAAATAAAAATAATCATAAAGTGAACTTCTCCACTTCCATGTTCAATGTTCATTCTAAGGAATGACATTGCTTCATCTCTGCAAAGTTGCTTCCAAATAGTCACCTGAGCGAAGCAACTAAGGAAAGAGCTGTACTAAATTTCTACATTCAAAAATTAAAACAGTGGATATTGGTGCTCTTATTTTTTTTTAGTGCTCAGAGCAATGATAGAAGTGGGACAGGTAGTGTTTAGAATATTCTGCCCTAGATTTCACTTTAAGTGAACAATCAGAAGTAGAATTTTGTAAAAATGAAGAAATGTTGCAACCACTAAAACCCATTGAAAAACCCACTGTGCATAAATTTGAATTATTAGCTGGATCTAGGAGTGGAAGTAGTGATAGGACAATCTACTTCTGCTTTTGTTTCACTTGAAAATATTGTAAAGCATTTAATAATTCAACAATCAGATCTTATAGCAATGTAGAACATAATAGGTAGTATAGAAGCCATAAATGCCTACAATGATGAATATAAGCAAAAAAGAGTCTAGCACGACATGACATATGAAGAAGTGATGATTAGATTTTTGAGGGGTGATCATATAGTAGAGTTTCCTACATGCCCCAGGTTCACACTTTATATGCAAGAAGAGGAAGAAGAAGAAGAAGAAGAAGAAGAAGAAGAAGAAGAGGAAGAAGAGGTAGAGGAGGATGACGAAGAGTAAAATTTTATTTGGATTTTGTTTGTTTTTATGTGTTGTTATTTGTTTTGTTTTATTATTTATGGTATGAATGGAACAATTTATGTGTTTAGTTTGTGGATCTATTGAACTAGTATATGTAATAGAAAATTGTATATTTTTATTTTTTTAGCAATTTTAATTTGCTTTATTTTACTATTTATGTTTTTAATTTATCTTTACTTAGCAAATCCTTTGATATATTATGTCATTTAATGTTTTAAAGACTGTACGTTTTAAGTTATCAGCTGCAAAATATAAAGAACCAAATTTCATATTCAGAATCCTTTGTAGGTTAGTTTTATTTTTATGCATTTACTGTTTATTTCACCTGCAAATTTTTTTGTATAACATGTGTTACTTATTATTTAAAAACTTAAGTTTGGGGGAAAGAAAAATTTCTTTAAAAGAAGTGAACTAAATTTTATTTGTCCTCAATTAACTATATTTTTTAAAATAGATTTAACATGAACATGTATATTAGAATATAGTTAATTTCAACTCTAATATCCATGGTCATGTTAAATCAACTATATTTTTGTTTGTAAATATTATGGTAAATTTAAGCAAATATCTTTAATAATAAAGTAATCCTCACATGAAAAAGAAAAGAAAAGAAAGGATTGAAAAAGATTCTGAACAAAAAGGAAAAGAAAAAGAAAAAGAAAAAAAATATGTGAGGAGAAGCTTGAGGAGGTGCCTATTCAACTTGAGGAAAAAGACTTTATTGCATTTTATAAACTTGTATCTAAGTATTAGCATCCTTATTACTAAAGTTTTCATGAAATTCTTTTTCATATGGTTATTCTAAGTTTCTTCGATATGACAAATTACAATTCTCCTTGAAATGAGTGGAGATTCAGAACTCTTAAACTTGATTACTATATGTTCTAATAATTTTAGTTTTAACCTAAGTTTTTTTAACCTAAGTTATTAAATAAAAATTTTAAGTTATACTATTATATTTATTAAAAACAAATTATAGAAGTTTATAAGTTAATCTCTATCATAAGTTATCATAAGTTAACAAAAAATGTTTTTTATAGTAAAAGGGTCACTTGAGGACAAGTAACGTTTAGGTTTGGGGGATTTTGATACACCTAAATAATATACAATTTTATGTATACATTTTATGCTTATTTTGGTGATATTGCACTTTAAAGGAGGGTATTTTCATGTTTTTGTTGAAGGAATGCCAATTTTAGGAATTTGGAGCAAAAAGTAGCAAAAAGAAGGAAATTTGGAGCCAAAATAGAGATTTTCATAATCTTGGCGCCAGAGGCACCAGATTGGTGCCTGCAACACCATTTTCCAGAGAGATGGCACCAAAAGTACTAGAAACTGGTGCCAGAAGTGCCATTTTATAGAGAAACGGTGCTAGAAGAGCCAAAGTTGGCGCTAGAAAAGCCAAAATCCATAGAACAATGCAAACTTCATTAGGTTGCCGCCAAAGGCGCTAGAAGCGCCAGAGATAAACTAAGATGGATTAAGGCAGTTTGTGACTATTTTTGAGTTGTTTTTGAAGGCTTCAAAAAAATCAAATGTCTCATGGAGTGGTTTTATGCATCTACATACTTTGGAAGTCTCTTTAATGAAGAGATATGTCTCTTGGATGAAGGGACTTGTGTCTTAGTGTTAAAACATGTGACTTTTGAGGGAAAATTTTGAGAGAATTTTGAATTCCATTTGAAAGAAGGCTAGCCATAATTAAAAAAGAGAGGAGACTAGATAAGAAAGGTGGCGTGAGATAGAGAGGAAGGTTTTGGCGTGAGAGAGAAGTCTTGGAGAACAGAGGATTTTCTTCTAGGGCTGTAAAAGGAGAGGGAAGGTGAAAGATTTCTTCTTTATTACACTTCTAAGAGATAATTAAGTGTGATTGTAAAGAGATAAAATTATTAAAGGGAACTTCTAGAGATTTTCTTGGGTATGAGTATGAGATAAGTTGTGTTCTTTCCTTTCTCTATTTTATAAACATGTTTTTATGTATGAAATCCATGTTTTGTCGTATCCTTCTCATGAATGCTGAGTAGTTTTCTTTATATTTCTCCCTATAGTGGGATATAATTTTTCGGAAGAATTAGATTTATTTTCTAAGGTTTAAAATGTTAATAAATTATGATGATTCAAACTTTGATCTTCATTTGCCTTTCGATCTGTCCAATTAAAAGGTTAAAATTTATTGAGAAACATATGATTCAAATGGGCTATGCTTTCTATAACAAGGGAAGAGTCACATTCAATTTTATGGGTGAGAATGTAGTCCATGGGGTTGTGTGCAAATAAAAAGGAAAATATATTTTAATGGGTGCAAAATTGGATATTTTAAGGTGAGAGATTGAAATCCCCATATTGGTTTAGTTGCTTGGAAATTTAAGCGAGATTGTAAGCCCTCAGGCCAGGGAGAAGTGAGAGCTCTGGAGTGGCAGTGACTTCGGGGGTGGCAGCCAGCCAGTATCCTCTCAACCTAACCACAGATTTAGGGACCAAACTCTAGATTAGTTAATCTTATTTATGCACTCTCAGAGGGTAAAGAATAGGATTGCTCCTATTTGGCACAATACAATTTTATATATGTATTTTAAATGATTTTAATTTCTTCACAATCTATAAACTCATAGTAAAAGGGAATGATGTTTTCTTAAATTTGAACTATTCATTTAGAAACATTGTTTAGTCTTTGAAAGTTTACTTTTGAAGTTTAGTAATTAGTTTAGTTAACCTAGTTCTTTTAATTGCATTTCATTTAACGCACATTAAAGTTCCTTTAGATTTGTTTGGCTTACTTAATTTTTATAGTTTGAATATTATGTTTGACGTTATAACCATAAGAATTTCCAACTTCATGTGGGATTGATACATATGACTTCATTAGAGCCCTTTGTTACTTGAGGGATACGTATACTTGCATTTTTATTACGAGTTTGGTAGCTTAGAGAATTTATAAGATAAAAATACTTATGCTGAATTCATTTTTATTGGGATTGAGTTGCATATTTACTATTAGTACTAACCGCCCACGCATCAGCTGCATCCAATAGACCCTCCATTATCAAAATGACACAGATTTACTCTTAGAGCTATAGATTAATTATCTAAGTGGGCAGAGGCAGTGCCATTACAATAAGTTACAGTGCAACACATTCTTTAGGGATCATATCGTTTACCATTTTGGTGTTTAGCACAGAATTATTTCAAACAACAGGTCTGCTTTCATGAGTAACAAGAATAATAACTTGGTTAGATGGCACAAGAAAGATTGGAGGTACTCTAAAATTTACTACCCTGGGGAAAATGACTTAGAAGAAGCTTTTAACAAAGTACTCGTGCATATTTTAAAGAAAATATTGGAAGATAACAAAAGTGGATGACATGAGGACAGTGATCAGGTTTCCAATGCAGTCTACACCATATGTGCTCGTGTATGGGTACGAGGCAGTACTTCCATTAGAGGTTGAGTTGTCTTATCTCAGAGTCACCATGGCCTACTAGAGTACAACAGAAGTCAACATCAAGCTCTAACTTGCAGAATTGGAAAGTCTAGAAGGGCGGCAGTTAATAGCGCTACATAATTTGGAACTCTATCAGGCAAAGATGATTCGAGCCCACGACAAGCTGGTCCTTCCAATAGCGTTAAAAGTCGGTGACCTCATACTTGTTCTCAGAAGGCCTATTCTTGCAAATTGCAAAATAGGTGGAAAGTTTGAGCTGATTTAGGAAAGACCACTTGTGATGGAGAAGGTTTACTCAAGAGGGTCTTACCGGCTAGTGGATTCTTAAGGTGAAAAGCCTATGTTGCCAATCAATGGAAGATATTTAAAGAAGTATTGCACAACTTAACATTCTGCAAGACAAATTTTAGGAGCAATACTTGTTCTAAGAATAGCTACATATCCAGTGTCTATGACTGATCCCCAATATATATTGGTTAATTAAATTGTTTTTCTTTTTGTTAAGTTGTTTTTGTTTTAAAATTTTTCTTATAGTTTGTTTTAATTTCGAATCTTAAGGTAGTAATCCTTCTGATCCAAATCTTTGCATACACAAATACACGTAACAACTATAAAAATAAGCACTCACACAAGAACGCATATATATATATTCTTTTTTTTAAAAAAATATTTATAGTTTAAACAAAGTCTTTTAAGAAATTTACCACACTCTCTCTGACAACGGTGCCAAAAACTTGATGTGAAGGGCTTTTTGTACGTTATAAACATTTTTCAACACCACAACACTATACTAAAAAATATGCAGATTAATCACAATAAAATTTACTTAATTATAATAAGTTTTCTCTTTTAAAATATTTAAAGCCGCCACTCCTAGTGAACTAAGGTGTACTTTCAATTTTAAATCGTCACTAGGTTGCAAATGCAAACACGCATATTGCTCGAGTAATAAAGAGCTCTAATGGTGTCTTAAGTATTGATCTCACACGAAGGTGAAAATTTGTTAGGGAAATCACGCGAAAGATCAATATTTAAACTATAGAAAACTTAAACTAAGAAAACAGGTCAAAATGTTTTTAATGCCACTAAAGAAACAACGTTTACTACACTAATCTTTAAATTTCAAAACCAGATTTACTAAAAATTAAATTAGGTTTTGTGACTAAGAGTTCAAATTTAAGAAAGCATCATTCCCCTTACAATGAGAATATAGTCAGTGAATCATTAAATTAAAGATAATTGTATTGTGCCAAATAGGAGCAATTATATTCTTTATCCCTTTTTAAAATGATAAAGAACATTCACTAATCCAGTGTTTAGTCCTTTTAACTATGGTTAGGCTGGGAAGATACTGACTCTCACTCCATAGTTCCCACGTTCCCCTTGCCTGAGGGCTAATATCTTGCTTTAGTTTCCAAACACATGAACCAAATTAGAGATTTAGCTTGTCACCATAAAATCTCCAATTCTACATCCATCAATGGATATTTCCCTATTTATTTGCACTCAACCCCATAGGCTACATTCTCATCCATGAAATCAAATGCGACTCTTACTTTGTCAAAGAAAACATAATCCTCTCAGATTGTATGTTTTACAAAAAATTTTAATAATTCAATTGGCCAAATCAAAAGTAAATGAAGTTTGAAGTTTGAATTATTACAATTATGAATTTATTATATTGCACAATAATCTTGATTCTTCATATGACAATTTCTCTTTGTTGGGAGAAGGACAAATAAATATACTCATAATTCATGAGAAAGATAAAACAAAACATGGATTTTAAATATAAAAACAAGTTTACAAAATAAGAAAGAAAAGTAAAACAACTTAACTCGATATTTTCCCCAAGTAAATCTAATGAAGTTCCTTTGAATCTCTTTCACTCTTTACAATAACACTCAAATCTCTCTTAGAAATGTAAGAAATAAGAAATCTCTAACTTTCCCTCTCATCTTACAACTCTTAGAGATACTTACTGATGTGCCCCTAGTGTGCGTTATTTTTCTGTGTGTTTTATGTCAATTTAAATCCCCGATAACAGAGACAAAAAACTTGACCCATCCTAAAATTATGCAGTAATTTTGCTTTAAAAAATATGGCTAACAACTTCACCCAATTTACATTAAGTAGTTACCGTGCAAAATAAAAATCTTTATAAAATATATAAAATAGTTCGCACACTATGGGCTCTACTCAAGTGCACGTATCACTTCAATTAATATAGGGATTTCTTTTAAAACCCCTGTATTGATCCCACAGAGAAGCGCAGTAAGAAATCTTTTAGGCTAATTCTTGTCTACTACTATGAAGTCTTAAATTGGAAGATGGAAATTCTTATGATAATAGCATAAATCACGAAATTCAAACGATAAAAATTAAAGTAAGAAAGATAAGTTAAAATGAGTTTAATGAATGCTAATAAAAATGTAACTAAAAGACCTAAGTTTACTAAACTAATTTCTAAACTTCAAAGTTAAATAAAGTAAGAGCTAAAAAATTTTTTTATGATGAAGAGTTCAAATTAAGAAAGCATCATTCTCCTTTACAATGAATATATAGATTGTGAAGAAATTAAAATCATTTAAATATATATATATATATAAAATATATATATATATATATATATAAATTGTGTTGTGCCAAATAGGAGCAATCCTATTCTTTACCCTTTTCCGAGTTAAAAAAAAAACATTGACTAATCAAGAGTTTGGTCCCTAATTTCGTGGTTAGGCTGGGAGGACATTGGCTGCCGCTCCAGAGCTTCCACTACTACCTCACCTGAGGGCTAAAAATCTCGCATCAGTTTTCAATCAATTGGACCAAATTGAGGGTTTTAATATATCACCTTAAAATCTCCAATTCTGCATCCAACAAAGTATATTTCCCTATTTATTTGCACTCAACTCCATGGATGAAATACTCTCCAATGAAATCAAATGTGATTCTCTCCATATTGTAGAAATCATAGCCCTTTCAGAACATATGTTTATCAACACATTTTAACAATTCAATTGGCCGTATAGAACAAAATCAATTTTTCACATAGAAAAGTAAATGAACATCACAGTTCAAATCATTACAAATTTTTAACATTTAAAACCGTATAGAACAAAATCAATTTTTCACAAAATCAAATCTCATTATAGGGAAAATGATAAAAAAGACTACTCAGAATTCATGAGAAATTTACTACAAGACACGGATTTTATATATAAAAATAAGTTTACAAAACAAAGAAAAAAACATTACTTATCTAACAATTCTTCCCAAGAAAATCCCTAGAAGCTCTCTTCAAGTCGTTCTCTCCCAACAAGCACTCTCAATTCTCTCCGAGAAATGTAATGAAGAAGAAATCTGTCACATTCTCTCTCCTCTTATATTCCTTGAAGAAAATCTCCAAGCCCTTGACTTTCTCTCTCTCTCTCACTCTCTTTCCTTCATCTCACTCTCACACCACACACAGATACACACAACCCCCAAACTCACTCCCCCAAAACTCCTCTCCAAGCCCTAGACTTCCCTCTCTTTTATAAAAGGCTTCCTCTCTCCAAAAAAATTTAAAATTCCCTCCAAAATTATATCCAAAAGTCAACTCTTTTGGATTCAAAGGAAATGTCGATTGATCGTCCATTGATCTAAGAGACATATCCCTTTATAAAAGAACCTTCCAAAGTGTCTAGCTGCATCGAATCACTACAATGGGTGTTTAGAACAAGTGTCTCTTTGAAAATTTGCCCAAAATTCATCCTGAACCACCTTAGTCTTCAAAAAAGTCATCTTTGGTGCATCATGCGCTAGTTCTCTAGATTTTGCCGCATCATGCACTAGCTTGGCACATCATGTGCCACTCTATAGCAACTCCATTTTGTTTTGTTTGACACTTCGTTTCAGCTCCAATTCACCCAGTTTCAATTGTATTACGCTCCTAACAGATTTTTGTACAAAATAAGCATGAAAAATACATTTCCTTAAATTTCATTCAAAAATATTTGAGAAATGTAAATTAGATTAAGCATAGAAAGACATATCGAAAAGTGTCTAGTCAGAATTTTCTTTCTTGCTCGATTTTACTTCAAATTGCACCATTTTTTCTTCATTTTCTCCAAAATTCCATTTTTTGTACCTGAAGCCAAAAATATACAAAATACCTTCCTTTAAAGTGTAATATCATTAAAAATCATTGAAATTAAGCATTATATATATATATATATATATATGAAAAAGTAGGTAATTTTTAGGCGTGTCACTTACCACACTCTCACACACTTTGATACTCACACCCCCTCACACACACCAATTTTTCTGACATAAAAATACACTTTAAAAATATAGGGACGAGTTTCTCCAGAGCATCCATAGGCACCTCTTCAAAATCTGTCTAAATTCAAAGCATTTATGAAAATAACCATCTCTAGCGCCTAGGCGCCAAAGTCTAGCACCTAAAAACCGAAATCTGGCGTCTAGGCATTGTTTTCTCTGTATTTTGGAGCGTAAGTGCCAGTTCTAGCGCTTAGGTGCCAACTTAATTTTTTAAAAATGCCACCTTTTGATTCCAAATTTTGTGCTTTTTTTATCCTTTAAGCTCTAAATTCCTAGACTTAGTATATCTACAATAAAACATGAAAATATGTTTCTTTAAAGTGCAATATCACCAAATTTAAGCCTTAAATATATATGTAAGATTGATTTTTTTTTGTGTATTAGTTGTCTAACGTCGTGGTATCAAAATTGACCCTTTGCTTTTTCCTTTTAAATGGGATGTAAGTCTCCTAGCATTCATTTCCTAAAACCAACATGTGACATCTGTGAGAGGTGGTATAAGACCTCCTTCAATAGATTATGGCATCCACTCTCTCTCTCTCTTTTACTATTGGATATAAGACCTTTCTGACACGGAGTTATGGCTTTTTTTTTATCCTTTCCTTTGGGATAGGATGTAAGTCTTTTAGCATTCCTTTCCTAAAATTGACAATTTTCATCTTAGAGAAGTGGTATAAACCTCCTTTAGTGGAGTATGGTTTTCACTTTCTCTCTTACTATGGGATGTAAGGCATTCCATACAAGGAATCATGGCTTTCCCATGGTATACCTATTCCCCATGACTTCTTTATAAGTCATGCCACTCTTCTCCCCAGAGGACTTTAAGGATTAAAAGTTAAGCTTCCTGACACGAATTAATTACATTCTCCTTTAAGTTAGCTACAAACTATCTTGGGTTGTGTTGACCACCTCAGTCAATGCCAATATGTGTGGCATACTTATTCAGTATTCCACACATATTGGGGGCTTATTTGTTGAACTCACTTTTATAAGAATCTACCCCAAATTGACATCTATGAACATGACATGTCTTGAGCCTCCCACATTAGCTTAGGATCCCTAAACTCCCGCTTTAAAACCCGATGATCATCATGATCATTAAATCCATTTTACGGAAGAATCTACCAACATTGACCACTTGAACCCATCTAGGGTGGATCCTTCAACCTTAAAAATTAGCCCAAACCTCTAATGTGCCGTCTGTGGCCCAAATCATGATGTCACCCCAAGTTGATCAACTCAATGATGACAAACTCTGATTTGGTCACCACATTAACCATTTAGTAAACCTTGAACCCAATGGTCACCACACTGACCATTTGGTCAACTTTGGACCTAATGGTCACCACACTGAATATTAGGTCAATTATGGACCTAATGGTCACCACATTGACGACTGGGTCAACCCTGGACCCAATGGTCATCACATTGACCATTAGGTCAATCCTAAGAACCAATTGGTCAAACTTGGTCATTGGTTCAACCTTGGGATCCAATTGGTCAACCCTGAGATCGAGTTGGTCAAATTTGGTTAATTGGTCAACCCTGAGTTCCAGTTGACCAAAGCTAGTCACCTAGTTGGTCAAACTTGACATTTGGTCAATCCTAGGACCCAATTGATCAAACTTGGTCAAGTGGTCAATCCTAGGACCCAATTGGTCAGACCAGGTTAATTGGTCAACCTTACATCATCTTGGTCAACCTCATGAGTTTAACATAATTAATTGATTAACTAATTTATTTATTTATTTATTAATTAAGTTAATAAAACCCTTCATGAAGAGGCCTTAGCCCAAGGGTTGCACATGGAAACTCAAGCTCATTCATGAGGGCCCCATACCCAAAATTCTTTTTACCCATGACCTATGGCTCACCCATGACCCATAAACCCATCATGACATGCCAAATTCATGGAATTTGTTGAGCCACATAGGAAGCCACTTTTTTCGGACCCAAAGTTAAAAATTCATCATGAGGGGAGGAATATATGACACCCCTTATGAATTCCACATCACCCCCCTCTTATGTTAGGATGGATTGATTAGGCTAACTCATGGCTAAACCCGTTATCCACCTCACCTTCCCTTAATGGGAAAGAAGCTCACAAAAGTTCTCTCCTCCATCATTTTCAAGTACATGATGAAGGAACCATGAGAATGGAGGAAAGGGTTATCCACAACTGAAATTCACATCTCATAACCTCTCTGGATTCCCTGAGCCACCTCCCATCTCCTCCAATTAAGTTTGAGCTCAACTAACTCTTTTCATGGCTATATGACAACCATACCCGAGAGCTCCCACAAAGAGATGATGACCAATAGACTTCTAAACTTGACACACTCAACAGTAAAATTGTTCCCCATAAACTAGGCAATAAAACCCCCCATAATTTTAGCCTTTGAAATCCATTGAGTGCTCCCAACTTTAGACCTGAAATCTAGGGTGAGTTTTCATGTTTACATAAACTTCAATGAAACCTCAACCTATGAATTTCACAGGCTTCACATACCCTCACGACAATTCCTCAATCAAAATTGAGCCAACCTGCAAGCTCTAACCTATCCCAAGGTGAAATCGGGGCACCATTTCATGAAGGAAATTTCTAGGCTCAATTTCAATTCAAATTGAACCCAACGAGAGCTTTCTAAAGTCAAGGTGAAGCTTCACAATGTTTCCAATTGAGGCTACACCTCTTCGACTAAGGTATGCGTCTCTAACTCTAAGTTCTTGCTCTAATTTGGACCTTTATAAAGAAAATGTATAGATTTGTTATCCTAGTTTAGATGATGCTTTAAGAACAAATTTTATGAAAATTCATTGAGAATAGTGTGAGATTTTATGATTTAACCATGAACTGTTCTCGAGTTAACGTCCTTTGGGGATGATGACCCGATGTTGTCCATTTCTGTGTATAAAAAAAGAATGACTCAAATCTCACCACACCACTGATCTATCCAAATGAAATGCACAAAAATGCAAACTACGTCGCTGTCCACGTGTAAAGCTGCACAAATTAGACGTCGTCACGTGGTGCTTGACCCGTCCAACGTATGAGGTGGTGCGACCCAGGATAAATAGAAAAATCTTATTTTTCTAATTAATTAAATCCACAAAATCCTAAAACCTTCAAAAATTATAACTTGACAAAAAAAACATAAAAATGAACAAAAAATGTCTCTCAACTTAGGAAAATAAAGAGAAAATTATAAATCATAACTCTTTGGAGTAATTTAAATATTAGAAATTAATTAGAAATCTAAAAATCACATATTTTTTAGGGAGTAATCCTTTCATCCTTGAGGACAATTCGTAATTTTTCCGAGGCTAGGAAAATTCTACAAAGTCAAATCGACTAAATTTTACCAAATTTTATAATTATTTTCAAAAATAATTTTAAAAAATCAGAAAAATGAAAATTAAATTTGAAATTGGTTAGAAAATTTAGGGTAATGAACTTAAGCTTTAAAATGGTAATTTCTAGCCTTTGATAAATTTGAAAGGACAATTTAGCCATTTAGGGTAAAATTATAAATTTTAAAATTTACTTTTTGGCCCTAAAATTTCCATAGGTTTGATCATTTGCCTTAAGTGAGTATTAAGATCAGTCAAATCCTAATCTTTAGGTTTAATTAATCGTAGACCAAAAGCAAAACCTAATCCTATTGGGTTCAACTCACATGAACCCAAGTCAAGTAGAAAACCTCTTGAATTCAACCTACATGAACCCAAGTCAAAACCAAAACCCCTTTGGTTCAACCCACATGAACCCAAGTCAAACAAAAAAAAACTCCTTTGGGTTCAACCCGCATGAACCCAAGTCCAAAAATAAAACCTTAGGTTCAACCCAACTGAATTGAACCCAAGTCCAAAAATAAAACCTTAGGTTCAGCCCAAATGAACCCAAGTCAAACCAAATGAAACCAAATATAACCTAAACCCTAATTAGGTTTGACCCTAACTAAACCTAATTAACCCTTAAGTCTTAATTACATTAGGCTTAAGTAAACTTAAAATCATTTAGGTGTAACACTAATTAGACATAATTAACTCTTAAGCCATAATTACATTAGGCATAAGTGACATTTAAACCCAATTAGTTTTAACCCTAATTAGACCTTATTAACCTTAAGTCTTAATTACGTTGGGCTTAAGTAAACATAAACCTAATTTGGTTTAACCCAAATTAGACCTAATTAACACTTAAGCCTTAATTACATTAGGCTTAGTGACATTTAAACCAAATTAGGTCTAATCCTAGTTAGACCTAACTAACCCTTAATCCTAGTTAGACCTAACTAACCCTTAAGTCTTAGTTACATTTGGATTAAGTAAACTTAAACCAAATTAGGTCTAACCCTAATTACAACTAATTAACCCTAAAGCCTTAACTAAATTAAGATTAAATAACATTTAAACCTAATTTGGTCTAACCTTAATTAGACCAAATTAACTCTTAACTCTTAAAGCTTATTTACATTAAGCAAGCTTCAGTAAACTTAAACATAATTAGGTCTAACCCTAATTAGACCTAATGAACCCTTAAGCCTTAATTACATTAGTCTTAACTAATATTTAAACCCAATTAGGTCTAACCCTAATTAACCCTTAAGTCTAAATTACAGTTGGTTTAAGTAAACTTATACCTAATTAGGTTTAACCATAATTAGACCTAATTAACCCTTAAGCCTTAATTACATTAGGCTTAAGTGACATTTAAACCCAATTAGGTTTAACCCTAATTAAACCCGATTAACCCTTAAGTTTTAAATACATTAAGCTTAAGTAAACTTAAACCCAATTAGGTCTAATTAACCCTTAAGCCTTAATTACATTAGGCTTAAGTGACTTTTAAACCTAATTAAGTCTAATCCTAATTAGACTGAATTAACTCTTAAGCCTTACTTACCTTAGGCTTAAGTGACTTTTAAACCATAATTAAGTCTAACCCTAATTAGAATTAATTAACACTTAAGCCTTTCTTATATTAGGCTTAAACCAACTTAAACCCTAATTAAGTCTAACCCTAATTAGACAGGGTCTATTTTGGGCAGCTGTTGATTATTTATAATCTGCTGATAAGTATATTATTATGATAATCCGATAATCTATAGATCATCAGAATATGCTGGCTTGCTATTTGGGGTAGCTTATTCAGAATAGCTTACTGGGAGTTATTGTTGGATAAATGACCATTCTGCCCCTATTTGGTTAAGTTGTTTCATAAGGCCCTGTTTAGGTGCTCATTTTGACTTGCTTCATCCAATCAAAGTGTACTTATATGCAAATTACTATATTAAGAGACAAGATTCTAGCATTAATTTCTCATTTGAATTCTTTCAAACAACTGTATCATTGAAAATTGACCAATGGACTAGGGAAACCTTACACTGTTTAATAGAAGAAGACTTTAATCTCATTGCCTATTGTAAATTTATGGCCCTTATAGTATGAATGCAATAGCTAAAAATTTATAAGGCAAACAACATACAAGACATAAAAGAGAATTACTACTATGTAAATTAGCTTTTATTTTCATCTATTTTTATATAGGCAAAAAGTATAGACTCATATGGTTCTCCAATAAAACCCTCCAATCCATTTCATATCACCCTTATAATTTCATTTAAAGCAAAAAATAATTACTTTCAACCAGAATTCAATCCTCACCTGGAGCCGGTAGGGAGAGGAGGCGACGGAGAGGAAAGGGGGGTTCGGTGGAGATGAAGAGAGAACTGGAAGGTATGCCACCGGAAGTGCTGGGGGATGCGGCAGAGAGGACAATCTGAAGATAGAGCTGAGTTTTTCTAGAGGAATCTTAAATGAGGAGCTAGGTGAAGAAGCTGAAGGAGATGCCGAAGGGGAATCAGTCTCCGCCCTACACCTCTACGGTATAGGGGAATCGTATTTCTGCTGCAGTCGGCTTCGATGGGATGGCTTGGGAGAAAAATTGAGGGGTTGGAGAGAAATCAATCTCCTCTTACCTGGATGGCTTTGATCTTGTGAGAGAATTGTGAGAGATTGGAGAGGAGAAGCGAAGGGCACGGAGGGGACGAGATTGATTGAGTGACTGGAGGTAATATGCTCTAATGTAACACAAAAAGTAGGGGTCCAAGGGCGTTCGAGAATAATAAAGAAATGGGGTGAAGTGGCGTTCAATGATACAAAATCCCTGAGAGATACATGAGAAACAAACACAAGGGAGGTGTTTTCAAAACGCCCACCACACCAATAAACTGCCCCAAATGGGGCCTTAATTAACTCTTAAGCCATACTTACATTAGGCTTAAGCGACCCTTAAACCTTATTTAATTCTAACTCTAAATAGACTTAATTAACCCTTATGCCTTACTTAGATTAGGCTTAAACCAACTTAAACCTTAATTAAGTTTAACCCTAATTAGACTTAATTAATTATTAAGACTTACTTAAATTAAACTTAATCAACCTTAAATCTTCATTATATTTAACCCTAATTAGACCTAATTAATCTTATTAAGCCTTACTTACAATAGGCTTAATTAACCTTAAATCTTTATTAGGTCTAACCCTAATAAGACCTAATTAATGTCATTAAGCATTACTTAAATTAGGCTTAATTAAAATTAAACCCTAATTAGGTCTAATCCTAATTAGATTTTTATAATCTCATTAAGCCTTATCTAAATTAGGCTTAATTAATCTTAAATCTTAATTAATTCTAAAATAATTTAGACTTAATTATCCATTAAGCCTTATCTAAATTAGGCTTAATCCATCGTAAACCATAATTAAGTCTAACTTAAATTAGACTTAATTATCCATTATGCATTACATAAATTAGGCTTAATCCATCTTAAACCTTAATTAATTCAAACTTAAATTAGACTTAATTATCAATTAAACCATACCTAAATTAGGCTTAATCCATCTTAAACCTTAATTAAGTCTAACATAAATTAAACTTAATTATCCATTAAGCCTTATCTAAAATAGGCTTAAGCCCTCTTAAAACTTATTTAAGTCTAACCTAAGTTAGACTTAAATATCCCTTAAGCCTTATCTAAACTAAGCTTAATCCCTCTTAAGCCTTAATTAAGTCTAACCTAAATTAGACTTAATTATCTCTTAAGCCTTACTTAAGTTAGGCTTAATCCATCTTAAACCTTAATTTAGTCTAACCCAAATTAGACTTAATTATCCATTGAGCCTTCTCTAAATTAGGTTTAATCCCTCTTAAACCTTAATTAAGTCTAACCTAACTTAGACTTTGTTGACCTCACTTTTGGTTGAGGTCTAGAAATTTCTTTAGTAGCGTAGGTCTAGCCATAGGACTTTCCTACTGACTAGTCTTAGAAAACTAGAAAAGGTACCCTCACCATTAGAAACTCAAAACTCTTCTCTTTACTCAACTTGAAGTTCCACATATTGGTCCTAACCTCTAGCACTTAGTAAGTAAGATCATTATGAGGGAACTCAAGAGGAGTTCCTATAGGATTACTTGGCCTTAGGATCGACCCTGGGTGTTGGTT
>NW_018165258.1:580467-580752 GCF_001263595.1 Phalaenopsis equestris | reverse complement strand
TGACTTTCATCCTTCATGAAAGTTGTTCATCATGATGTTTTACACCAAACATAACAATCAATTTGGACTTAGCCCATGGCTATCCCAAGTTTGACCCAAACTTAGCCCAACATGCTTAAAATGGCTCAAAAATAAAAAATCGACCAAATTGATTAACCAATTGACCTCAAAATGACTTTCACCCTTCATAAAAGTGGTTCCTCATGGTCTATTACACCAATTGCCATATTTAATTAGGCCAATTGACATGTTTAACCTAGTCCAAACACAAGATTTGGTCATATG
>NW_018165258.1:579391-580045 GCF_001263595.1 Phalaenopsis equestris | reverse complement strand
TCAATCGCCCAGCCAAGCTTCCCTTGGCCAATTTCTATAAAATGCCCCCCACGGCCATGAATAGTGTGGTAAACAAAAATTTTCACCAAGGCCTCCCAAACTCCTTAGAGAGCTTCTCTAAGAGTCCCTTAGCACATTACAATCCATTTCCCTCTCCCAATTCCACCACAGAAATCCAATTTTGAGTTTGAATTCCTACCCGAAACTAGGAAAAACTTCAATCCGAACCTACAAAGCACCAAACTTCAAACAAATTGGATCTACACCTTCACGACAGTGAAGGATGCCAAACCCCCATCAATTCCCCCTCTGAAATAGCCTCTACCATAGCTTTCAACCAACACCCAAAATTGGCTGTGGTCGAAATCATATATATGCCTTACACCAGCGCCAAAGGCTTCATCTATAAGTACTTTGGGACCCAACGAAGGTGTGAAGAATCTCTGAATCTCTGATCTCTGATTGAGGCCAAACCTCTCGGAGCAAATGTATAACCTCACTCACTCTCCCGAGCCTTCGCGAGCTCTCCATTTATGATGGCTTGATTTCATAGTATGTTTACCATATAGATGTGTTCGTCTCTTCAGACAAACAATTTAAAAAATAAAATCATCAAAATCCATTAAGAAACGAGAGAGATATTAGAAACGAGAG
>NW_018165258.1:577148-579146 GCF_001263595.1 Phalaenopsis equestris | reverse complement strand
GTTTTCAGAAAATAATAGGGGTATTTAATAAATTCAGAAAATAACCCCTAAACTTCAAAAATCCATATATTTGCATAGAAAATTCATAAAAATAAAATAAAAAGACCCGCTTACTCAGTGAGCAGAGGAGAATCATATGGAATTATTTTTACATTAATTTAAAGCATAAATTATTTTTAAAAAATGAATAGGGTTAGGTGTTTTTTTAATTCTCCTTTAATATTGTATTATCACCTTGACCACAAATTTTTATATGTTGTAGCCTCTGTCTAGGTGCACAATTTGTGCATTTTTCCAAAGACATAGGAGATCTCTATACAGAGATCTTAATTTTCTAAATTTTTATGCATTTTCTACTCAAATAATTATAGAAAATTGTATGTGGCTTAGAAAATTCTACAAAAATTCATGGAAGTTCCCTATGGCCAGAGTAGACTTAGAAAATAATTTCATGATTTTTAAGAATCAAAACATCACTGTATTGAGCAAATCCTAATGTGCTTAAAACATTTTATTTGGAGTACATAGAGATCAAAATCACTTGATGTTTGTTCTCCACTGTGGCTCATGAGTCAGAGAACTCACCATAAAAATTTCAAAGGATTTTGAGATCATTTGATATTTTTAATTGATTTTTAAAGATCATCATCAAATTTAACACTTAAATAATCTTCAAAAATCAAAATATAACTCCAAAAATTATTAAACATAGTTTTTTGAGTTCTCTGACATCAGGGGGATTTAATAAAAATAAAATGATATTTGAAATAAAAACCTAATTTTTAATCCTTTTTTTTAATTAATTATTTTTAATAATTAAAAAAAACATTAAAAATTACAAAAATCACAAAAATCATAAAAATATTCTAAATCACTTCCTAAACACTTAGGAAAAATTAGAATATTTTTCTTGAATTCAAAAGTAAAGATATCTATTTTTGAACCTTAAATTAATTTTTTAAGGTTTAAAAAAAAAAAAAAAAAAAAAAAAAAAAAAAAAAAAAAAAAAAAAAAAAAAATAAAAAATCAAATAAAAAATCAAAAAAAAAATACAAATAAGTAGAGTACTTTTTAAGAAATTTTTTTTGCTTAAGAGATTTTTCAAAAATAAAAAATCTATTTTTCAACACTTAAAATATTTTATTTTTATTAAAGTCCCCAGAACAAGCCAAGCTTCCCCTTGGCCAATTTCTATAAAATGCTACCCCCCACATTGAATATGGTGTGGTAAAAAATTTTTCACTAAGGCCTCCCAAACTCCTCAGAGAGCTTCTTTAAGAGTCCCTTAGCACATTACAATCTATTTCCCTCTCCCAATTCCATCATAAAAATCCAATTTTGAGTTTGAATTCCTGCCCAAAATCAAGACAAACTTCAATCCGAACCTACACAACACCAAACTTCAAATAAATTGGCTCTACACCTTCATAACAGTGAAGGAAGCCAAACCCCCATCAATTCTCCCTCTGAAATAGTCTCTACCATAGCTCTCAACCAACACCCAAAATCGACTGTGGTCGAAATCATATATAGGCCTTAAACCAGAGCCAGAGGCTTCATCCCTAAGATCTTTTGGACCCAACAAAAGTGTGAAGAATCTCTGATTAAGGTTAAACCTCTCAGAGCAAAGGTATAACCACACTCACTCTCCCGAGCCTTCGCGAGCTCTCCATTAATTATGACTTGATTTCATAGTATGTTTGCCATATAGATGTGTTCGTCTCTTCAAGACAAACAATTTAAAAAAATAATCATCAAAATTCATTAAGAAACGAGAGAGATATTAAGGTTTTAAGTTGGACGGCTCTTGGTTAAGGCTATCGGGGACGATGAACGGATGCCATCCATTCTCGTGTGTATTGAATGAACGGCGGAGACCAAGCCGGATAATCCTCTGGAACGATACGACGCGCCACGTGGCAGCTGACTCAGAAGGAGACGTCGAATAGGAGCGCGCCGCGTGGCTGTTCGACGGATCCGATAATCCAGTCAGCCCGC
>NW_018165258.1:575400-575648 GCF_001263595.1 Phalaenopsis equestris | reverse complement strand
ATCCACATGCTAAAAGAGGATTAGGAAAATCAATATAATCAAACTCTTTTAAAACACCACAATTCCAATTAGGATGAAAATTTGGCTAAGTGTTCTTGATAACACTAATTTGTCTCCTAAAGGGTCTTCACCCACATAATTTTCAAATTGAAAGGTAAATGACATTTACCTTATTCTTGAGAATAATCAAGACATCAATGTTCACTGAGCATCAAGTTGTTCCTAGGATGAATTATTAAGCAACATAA
>NW_018165258.1:572480-573152 GCF_001263595.1 Phalaenopsis equestris | reverse complement strand
GGTAACTTCAGTTATCTATGATGTAATTAACTATAGGGGCTTGCCCTTATAGGAAGCTTTTCCGGAACCCAGCATAATATAAACCCTATTTAATTCATTATATTAATTAGGGGAACTTGTCAGCCAATACATTGGTTTTGCAGACCAAAACGGATGTCATAACTTTTTTTAGTTTATTTGATCGAGCCTCACCCTCAATTCTTGTGTTCATCCTTCGGGATAGATACATGATTTGAGGTAAAGCTCTCTTTCATCTAAACTATGAAAATTATGGGGTCAGTTTGACTTCATCTTTTTCAAAACTAAAATTTTTTAAAAAAAGCGTCCTTCCGAAGTGGGCAATGGGATTTCAATTTCGATGACCGACGGCTTCTTACGGGCACACCCCACACAAAAAATAGTGCCGACAGCTTCTAGCGACTCCGTTGGGGATATGCTTCTCTCCATTTAAGTCAAAAAAAATATATATCTTCATACATCGGTAATGCATTCATGTCCCTCATGAATCAAGATTACATTTCTTCCGTTGACATACTTTACCCATTTCTGTCTTGGGAAAGTACGGTCAACTCTTTTGAACTTCAGGATCATCTGTTCAACCATCTTTGGACAGAGTGATTCAGAAGGCCATTAAGGACATTCTGATCTTTATATGTGGTCGGACCCCCAATA
>NW_018165258.1:571919-572141 GCF_001263595.1 Phalaenopsis equestris | reverse complement strand
AGTTTGGAACAGGATTTGAAGATCTCGAGGTCACCCTCGGGAAGGCTCCTTTTGTTGTTGTGAAAGTTGCTGCCCCAGAAGTACAAGAGCCAGCTACTGAATTCAACTTGAACTCCCTTGATGACTTTCCTGTTCACAAGAAAATCAAGACCTCTGCTAATGTCACCATAACACTGACAAATACAGTTGTCCCCGCTACTAAGGGAAAAGAAATCGTGATAA
>NW_018165258.1:571198-571511 GCF_001263595.1 Phalaenopsis equestris | reverse complement strand
AATGGGATACACAATATCCCCTCGAATGAAAGAAGAGATTCTGAGGGATATTAAATCCAAACAAAATACATCTACTCATATTTCTGTTTGGTCCCGTTTGGGAAATAGATTTGATACTACAGGACATCGACCCATAAAATCAAGATTGGGTCCAAGTATTTTGCAAAAATATTTATCTAACACTGCATATGGTATACACAAAGAGGAGCATACTCCTTCTCAACATGTTGATAATTCTGCTGATCCTTGTCCTGAACCATCATTGTTGAAGAAGAAGATGCGGATACCCAAGGTTGTATCACCGATACAGTCT
>NW_018165258.1:570529-570758 GCF_001263595.1 Phalaenopsis equestris | reverse complement strand
AAGGTCAGTTACAAACACCGCAGTCAGCATCTCCAGATGTCAATCAACCAGAGGTTATACACATTACAGAAGAAAGAAGAGAGGTAACATCAGCCAACAAAGAAGAGCACCCAAGAAAAGATTCTAAATCAACAACCATACCTGAAAAATATTTCAAACAAATAGTTGAACAAATTTGTGACGCCTTAGTGCAATCCAAAGGAGGTGCAATAATTCTAAAGGGTAGACC
>NW_018165258.1:558288-559007 GCF_001263595.1 Phalaenopsis equestris | reverse complement strand
AGTTCAAGACGGATGATCCTCTAGAACGAGATGGCGGGCCGCGTGGCAGCTGACTCAGAAGGTGGCGTCGAATAGAAGCACGCCGCTTGGCTGTTCGACGGATCCGATAATCCAATCAGCCCGTGGTTTGAATAAATAAATAGGGGGATTTAATAAATTCAAAAAATAGCCCCTAAACTTCAAAAATCCATATCTTTGCACAGAAAACTCATAAAAATAAAATAAAAATACCCTCTTGCTCAGTGAAGAGGAGAATCATATGGAATTATTTTCACATTAATTTGATGCATAAATTATTTTTAAAAAATGAATTAGAGTTAGAGGATTTTTCAATTCTCCATTCATATTGGATTAACACCTTGACCCCAAATTTTTATATGTTATAGCCTCTGTCTAGGTGCACAATTTGAGTATTTTTTCAAAGACATAGGAGATCTCTAGACAGAGATCTTAATTTTCTAAGTTTTTATGCATTTTCTACTCAAATAATTATAGAAAATTGTATGTGGCTTAAAAAATTCTACAAAAATTCATGTAAGTTCCCTATGGCCTGAGTAGTCTTAAGAAATAATTTCATGATTTTTATAAATCAAACATCACTATTTTGAGCAAACCCCAATTTGCTTAAAACATTTAATTTGAAGCACACAGAGATTAAAATCACTTGACTTTTGTCCTCCAATGTGGTTCATGAGTCAGAGAACTCACCATAAAAATTT
>NW_018165258.1:521778-556050 GCF_001263595.1 Phalaenopsis equestris | reverse complement strand
AAATCCTCACATCTTCAAGGTTATTTGTGTTGATTGTTTCACACAAATGTAAATCCTAATAAATAAAAAAAAATTACAGGATGAAACATCTAAATGATTTCTCTTAAATTGAAGCCAAATAATAGGATAGCTTGGGAAGTCACCGAAGTTCTCCTTCGGATCCGTGACATCCTCTAGTGTTTCCTCCTTTGGACTCCAAAACAAAATGTTCCAAATTTGAACCAATCCCTGTTCACACTTCTTAGTCCGATATCTTTGAACTGTCCTTACCATTCAAACTCTTTGAAGGTAATTTTTCTTGATTTTTATCGAGAGTATTCTTAGGTAACTTCAGTTATCTATGATGTAATTATTAACTTCAGTTATCTATGATGTAATTAACTATAGGGGCTTGCCCTTATTATAAGCTTTTCCCGAACCCAGCATAATATAAACCCTATTTAATTCCTTGTATTATATAGGGGAACTTGTCGGCCAATACATTGGTTTCGCAAACCAAAATGGATGTCATAACTTTCTTTAGTTTATTTGATCGAGCCTCACCCTCAATTCTTGTGTTCATCCTTAGGGATAGATACAGGATTTGAGGTAAAGCGCTCTTTTATCTAAACTATGAAAATTATGGGGTCAGTTTGACTTCATCTTTTTCAAAACTAAAATTTTAAAAAAAATGTCCTTCCGAAGCGGGCAATGGGATTTCAATTCCGATGACCGACGACTTCTTACGGGCAAACCCCACACCAAAAATAGTGCCGACAGACTTATATATCCATTAAGCCTTATCTAAATTAAGCTTAATCTCTCTTAAAACTTAATAAAGTATAACCTAAATTAGACTTAATTATCCATTAATCCTTCTCTAATGTTAGGCTTAATCCCTCTTAAACCTTAATTAAGTCTAATCTAAATTAGACTTAGTTATCGATTAAGCCTTACCTAAACTAGAATTAATCCATCTTAAAACTTAATTAAGCCTAACCTCATTTTGACTTAGTTATTCATTAAGCCCTATCTAAGTTAGGCTTAATCCCTCTTAAATCTTAATTAAGTCTAACCTAAATTATACTTAATTATCCATTAAGCCTTACTTTAATTAGGCTTAATCCATCTTTAATCTTAATTAAGTCAACCTAAATCGTAGGTTCAACCTACATTGAACCTAAGTCAACCTAAACCGTAGGTTCAACTTAAATTGAACCTAAGTCAAACTAAACCTTAGTTTCAACCCAAATTGAACCTAAGTCAACCTAAACCTTCGATTCAACCTAAACCTTAAGTTCAACCCAAAATGAACCTAAGCCAACCTAAGCTTTAGGTTAAATCAAAATTGATCCTAAGTCAACGTAAACCTTAGATTCAACCCAAATTCATCCAAAGTCAACTAAACCACAGGTTCAACCCAAATTGAACTTATTTCAAGCTAAATCTTAAGTTCAGCAAAAATTGAACCTAAGTTAACCTAAATCTTAAGTTCAATCAAAACTGAACCTGTGACCTTATACTTTTGGTTCTATCTAAATTCAATCTAAACAGCTCTAAACCAAATGTTCATTAGGTTCTACTTACATTGAACTAAAACCTTAAGTCTAACTCATATTAGACTAAACCAAATCTCCTTTACTTTTTTTCCACATTGAACCTAAACCTTAAAGTCTAACCTATATTAGATTTAATCAAATCTCCTTAGGTCTAACCATCATCAAGCCTAGACTTTAAAATTAAATTGACATCACGTTTGAGTAAATTCCTTTTAATGTTATTCTTAAAATGAATTTTTAATTGATGTTTTAAATTTACATCTAAATTACAAATCTACCAACATAAATAACAAATAAAATTTGTATCAAAATACAAATGACATAAAATTCACTCTAAAAGACAAAAAAACTTAAACTTAAACCTAGAAATGTAACTAGGTTCGAGAATATATTTTGAAGGAGGTAACCCATGGTTACTAATAAAATATCTTCCAGTCACTTGTAAATAATCAAACCAAAAACCTAACGATTCGGGATGATGAAACCATTGGATCCTAATCGAGTCATCTAAAATAAAAATAAATATTGAAAATGATAAAAATTTAATCAGCTAATAAATCATAAACAACCTAAAATTTTTCAACCCCTAAAATCAAATAAGACACTAAAACTTGAATTGAACCATAATGAGCAAAAATCACCGAACGCAACTTGAACCCCATTGTTCAAATCTATGAAGATCTCTTAGATGATGCAATATGTGGTTTCTTACAAGAATCTTTCAGCCCTGATTTAATTACCTTACAGACTAAGTAGGTCTGGATACTCTGACAATCCCGAAACAATGGAGCCATAGACATCTTAACCGGGTTATCAAAAAATTATTCAACATACTAAATCAACAAATTAAAACATAATCTCATGCTAATTTTGTTTTACAGGTTTGTTGAAGACATAAGGCAATTCATGTTTTAGATTTATTTTGCATGTTATTAGGATGTGCTAACTTTGTTTTGTAGGGACAACATTTTGAAGATGGAACAGTGAATCTTAATATTAGGAAACAAAAAAACAGCATCAACACAATCAAATGACATAAGCAAAACAACAACAAAACAACCAAACTACATCAACAAAACAAAACAACAAAACAAAACATTTAAGGTAGTTTCAATTTTTTAAGAATCAATTACCCTTATGATTGAACATTGACTTTTCTTTCCTTGATCTTTACACCTAAATTTCTTCAAGTATGAATGGTTAACTTTAATCGGGAGTTTTCTTAAGTTGTTTTAATTGCTTAAGATGTAATTAACTATAGGAGCTTTCTCTTGTAGGAGATTGATAAACTTGGAATAGGTATTATACCTAACTCTCTGGTTATGAAATCTTCAAGTGGTTATATAGAATTTTTAGAATTAGACACTTCTGAATTCTCTACCACAAGGAAATCCTTATGACATTTTCTTTCGTTTTTCTATTTTTATTTGCCATTTTCCTTCTTCTCCAAGTTTCTTAAACATCTCAAGATCATCTATATGGTCTTAGAGAATAGGTTATTTGGAGAATAGGGCAATAAAATAGATAAACGGAATGACTCCTTCTTGAAAATGATTTCGACTAACCAACGACATGGCGACAAATCGCGGAGAATTGGTGGCCGCGGTGACATTCCAATGGCGACAGTGATAATAGTCAAAATTTTTACTTGGGCTCATTGGATAGGGAAAATAAAATAAATTTAGTTGTGCAAGTGGTTTTGATCAATACAACCTCCCTATCAAGATATTTCAAGTCAAAGTGGGCCCAAACCTAATGAGTGAGAATTCATGCTTTTTGAGTTAGAGTTTTAAATTACATTTATTTGATTAAATTATGTATATTGATTTTAGAAGAACTTTAGTTGAAGTCCAATTTCTTCTTGAAGTCATTTTGAGTTATTTATTGCCAAATCATCCTCTTATTATCAAAATTATTGTTTCCCAGTCTCTTGATTATTGTCGGCTCAGCAAGCCACCATATGTAGTCAGATTTAAGTTCAATAGACTTATTTGAAAGGCTTTGATGATGTGGAAGCAATGGTCAAGTCTGTTTTTTTAAAAAATGGCACTTAAAAAAAAATTTTGTCAGATCATTTTTCATGCATGGAAACTCTAGTGCCTAATTTGACATAAAAAGGGTTTATGATGACCACCAAACTAGGTTGCATGGTCCTCATAGGTGATTATGAAAATAATGAAATTTCAAAATATAATTTGGATTACTAGATTAGCTTGTAGAGAAAATGATAAATTTAGGGTTAGTGAGAAAGCATTATGTATGCATGAAATTTTTAATTAAAGATTTTTATGCAAAAATTATTCCAAAAGATCATCAAACTTGATTGCATAGCCTTTATATATGAAAATAAGTATCATGCAATTCTCCAATGAAGTTTTGAGTCCAACAATGGCCTCAAGAGAGAAAACAATAATTTTAGGGTTCAGGTTGATTACGACTGAGTTTAGGTCAAATTCAAGGTTTGATTAAAATTAGTTATATCTAAAGTTTTGTTTTAATTATAATTAATTTTTGTTAAGTTAAATCTTTTTTTTTATTAAATTAAGTTTTGCTTCAGAACTAGCTCAGGTGAAACTTAGTTAAAGTACAAGCTAAGGAAAGATTTGAAAAAAAAATAAGGTCAAAACATCGCTCACTTGAGAGCTTGGTAACATTTGGTCGTAAATGAAGGAATGCCAAGCTTTTGAGTTTGGGTAATTGCCTTATTGGGGAATATTAGTATGTTCCCCTCCCCCTCTCTCCAACGAAAGTCAGAGATGTGTTGCGTTAAATAGCGAATGAGCTCATTGAAATCAAGACTTTCCTCCAAGATTTTAATGTAGCGATCATTAACATACTCATTCAAGTTGTATAGGTTATTGATCACCACAATATCAAGGAGGACCACTTTTCCCTTGACATAGAAGATATAGTTCATGTGTTCTTTAGCATTTCTTAAGAACTCATGAACTACCAAAATCACAATGGTGTTAGGGTTGATCACAAAGGATTTCGAACCACCCCAGCTGACAATAGTGGCCGCTATATGTTACCTCTCAATGCTAAGCCTTGACTAGTCAAGCTGCATAAGCCGATGGTCCAATTTTTGCCTATTACAAAGTGATCAACCGAACCTTACTAATGTAGCAACACAAGCATTGTGGCTCGAGGACAAGATCGAGTCAAAGATGGCTAAAATTATTTATTCCATACCCAGAGCACAAGCATTCGTTAGCTTTATTAGTTTGCAGCACGACGCCGACGCTAATTCGAAATGTTGCGGGCTAGTTATTACATGTGAAATTGTATGCGATAAAATGCCTTTTGTGCTTACGAGCGAGTTACTAGTGTCATGACGCCAATAGAGCTCCCCTAGCGCTATGACACCACTCTATGTTGCGGCGCCAGACCTTATCTCTACGGGGAGGTCGAGGTTAATTCTAGAAGGAAGAGTCTAGATATTGTATGAGGTCCGTTCTTCATTTGTTAGACTATTTCAATTATCTTATAACTGTTGTCATATTTTAAATATTTGCTTTTAAAAAAGTTAATAATGTTTAGATTAAATTTGTAATGGGAATAACTCTAAAGTTTATTAGATTTTTAGAAAAACACTTTATAAATTTGAATTTACCCTCTATAAATCTCATTCATAATTTTGCTATTTATTCCAATTCAAGTTTTATAGGACCAGATTTTTCTTTTTTTTCATTTGAATAATATAAATGTAGTACTTCATACAAGTACTGGATAGCTCTGTATTTTCCTAATTGAAGAGCTTTCTCAGCTCGCAAACTCGACTGATTCAAGTCAGAATCCGCTACAGGGAGTGCCACACAAATCTGGTTAAGTGTTGGTAAATGGGTGGGTAAGGTGGGGCCCGAACCCGACCGACACAAAGTGCTGTTTCCTTCGTGACGTGGAGGTTGGGGAGAATCTTCCCCAGTGGTGGGGCCCATGCGTGATCCCGATCCCTAGTTGAGCGGTTGGCTGCTGAGCGCTGGGGAGGATTGATTTTGGATGGCGGACAATAACAAAGCGGAAAACGGCACCCCAGCGTTTGTCACCGCAGATTCACTGATGGCTTATCGCTTTCTCCCGCCTCAGAAAAAACGAGAGGTTTTCGAGTCTATTTATATCGCATTCCCCAGCCGGGTCTGATCTTAAGATAATCCACTCACAGCCAGAACTATTTTAATTTTTAAAAAAGACAAATAACAGGAGGCCTGCATATTCATGTCATGCATTCATGTCATGCGTTGAAGAGAGATTATTATGTTTGTCGTCCGGATGTCGAGCTGCTTCTGGGCATAATGCATTGAGGAAAGATTATTACGTCTGTCGTTCGGATGTCGAGCTGCTTCTGGGCATAATGCATTGAGGAGATATTATTACGTCCGTCGTCCGGATGTCGAGCTGCGTCCGAGCGAAGGCCGTGATACATCGCTGTATCACGGCAGTCGCCCCGACGCAACTCGATGTCCAGAAGATGGAGATAGTAATTTTTTTGCGTTGAGCGTCTATATTTATTTATTTATTTTCGTGTTCATCAAGCAAGTAATTAGTGGCAGCTAATTTGAAGGTTACATGAACAAAAAAACAAAATTTTTCCCCTTTTTTAGAATATTGAGTGCTTAGTTTAAATTTAATGAAAGTGTGATTTAATTTAATGTTTGAACTTTTAATTATTTTGCCATCCAATCAAACTAGCTGATTTTTTTAGCAAAATTAAATTTAAACTTACGTTAGTATATTAATACATGAATGCAAGTGAAATGTTTTCCGTTCAAGTCGACTTATAACTTTTCTCTACGAATGAAATTGGTTTCTATCAAGTAGCAAAATTTTACTTGGGAAAAAAGCTTGCTCGGTCAACGTTTTTTTATATTACTCTGCCTTAGAAAAAATGTCTCAAACATGGTTGGCGAAGAATGGCAGGATGAGGATGAGGCCATGATAGCTTCTCATGAGCTTTGTGAGGTTGACTTCCCAATCCTTTTTGCTTCTACGATTAGGATTGAAATGGATTTGCCTAATGATAATGATATTGAGGGTGGGTTATATGAAGAAGGATGTCAAAACATTTTCGAAATTGCTCCATAATGTCCTAACTATCAATCCATTACGACAAGCATTTATGTGATTTCTCATCTATTAATACATTCAATTGTTATAATTCATATAGTTTTTATGTATTTCCAAGAGAGTATTATGAAAATTTGCTATCATGCCATGCAATGACGTTCCAACACATGTCAATGACAATGAAAGGAATCATAAAGTTATTTTTAAATGAAATGAAGGATATTCTAGCTTTTTACTATCAACCTTTATTAGTTGTAAACTGGTTAAAAGAATATTATCCATATAAAATGGTTTACTTACTAGGACACAAATTTATAAGAAACATTAGCATAAGCTTCTCAAAAGGGCAAGGCTTAGATTTTATTGAGTATTATCACGTAAAATGATAAGAAATTCCATCCTTGGAAAAAGTTCTATGCTAAATTGAAAAAGAAAGTATGTTAATATATGCAGCTCTAAAGCTAGAAGATGGTGTACAACCAGCCATTAACGAACTACTCTGGATAAATTTGGGGACTGGAGAAGATGTCCTACATTCATTAACAAAGATCTTGTTGAAGATATTTCTACAGAAATTATTAAAGATTTTAAAATTATAGCATAGGTTTTGCTTGGACTTGGACTAAAATGCTAAGGTCAGCTCCATAGATAGACAAAAATAAATTAGCAATCTCTCCTAATGCAACTCCAATGATTTAAGTTTTGAGCAGAATGTATCATAGTATAATTAATTAGTTATTTAAGAAACTAATAAATTGATTCAAGTTGGTTTCAATATAGAAGAACTCATTTCAACTTGTTTATCAAGCATTCTACATATCTAAAAGAAAAACAAGCAAATATGGGTGTGTTTAAACTTTAAAGACTAAGAAAAAGCATGCTCAAAGTTGACTTTTCACTAGATATACTTGAGCTTGTGGTAGATGTTGCTTTATATCACAATATTTTCTCCTTTATAGATGGAATTTTGGGTAATAATCAAATTCAAATGGCCCAAGAGGATGAACAATTTACTTTTTTTTTCATTTACTACCACAATGTAATGATCTTGCTGTTGAAAAATGTTGGTACCACTTATTAACATGTGCTGAAACATTTTTTTTATGTTTGTCAGCATTTACTAAAGAAAAGAAGATGATTATATTGCTAATCTGAAAATTGTTTTAGGACATCCTCAAAAGTTTGGCTTGAAAGTAAAACTATTAAAATGCACTATTGATGTATCATTTGAAAAAATTTTTAGGGTTAACTATTCTTCATCGCAGATAAAAATTGAACCCAGTGAAATTAAAGCAATTTTATAAATTAAACCACCTAAGGGCCTCACACAACTAAGTTCTCTTTCAAGGATATTAGCTTTCCTAAGATGCTTCATTTGAAATTTGTTAGGGAGATGCCAAACTTTTAAGCATTAGCAAAGAAATACATACCTTCTAGTTTGTATAAGCTTCTTAAGAAACTTTTCATAACATAAAAATAGGTACATTTTTATTGGTATAAAGCATGTTAAGAACCTTTTGATGACAGAAAGTACATTTTCTTACAAACTTTAGTGTTAGCAACTCAAAATTCTAGAAGATCCTTGATTTTGTATATTAAAACCCTACATGAAATAAAAAGAACACTTCTTCAAGTGAATGAAATTGAAAAGAAAATTATTTATATTCCCCAATCATCAGCATATACCAACTGAGAAGATTTATCTTCTATTTAAAATTTAATGGTTGAACATGATCTTTGTAATATTAAAATTTAGATATTATTTGCTTTTGTATATGATCCATATAATATCTAATTAATCCCCTTCAACATTTAATGGCACAACCAAATTTGGCAAGTCTAAAACAAGTGTGTTATTCTTTTATTAAAATTTGATAGTACTTATGTTCCTCTATGAGCCATTAAATGATAGGCTTTGGATGATTTTCTAAACATAATTCTTGTTAATATGTACTTTAATGATAATTATTCTAGGGAGCAACCTTTAACGATAGATTTTTAATAATAGAATTTTATTTTGGATGATGCTACTTCAATGAACTAGTTCCATAAGATTTTATTTCAATAGTGAAGACAAGTACATACCATATTTTTTCACTATAAAGGGAGATATCATAAATAGCTCTTGTTTTGTGCTTGAAGATTCAAAATGGTAGAGTGATATTTTACTATCTTAACATTGCACAATGATCCAACACATAGATAGATGAGAGAAAAGGTGCAAGAGAAGACACCATGATTTTTTATATAGAAAAACCTAAAAAAGGAAAAATATATGAGGCTAAGCCCAAACAAAGTATTTCACTTTAAATGTGTAATTACAAAGATACACCCTCATCCTAAAATTGGGAAGAAGGGTTAGAATGCCACATAAAGTACAACACTTGTCCATTCACAACTTACAGAACACTTAAGGGGTTTGAAGAAAGTCACCATATTTTGAGTACGTTGGTTGAAAGTATTCATCGTTATGAATTTTTGTTGAATCTCCAATGAAACGTTATTCACTTCTCCATATTCAAGATACTTTATTACTCTGTTTTCTGAACACTTTTATTACACTATATTCAAGATATTTTGTATTCATGATACTTTGTTACATCATATTTAGAGGTATGTCATTACAAAAAATTGTTTGCATATGGTGGCGAGTAGGGAAGTGATGTTCGACAATGAATAATGATTTATGGTCATCTGTAGTTAGCAGCTGTGGGGGTCAAAAGTTATCTTCAGGTCTTCAGTTTCAAACAACACTAGAATTTGAGTCCTTCTCCCCTCTTAAGTGAAGAGAGGGAGTCTATTCATAGGTTCTAGAAGAAAGCCATTTTAATCATTCGGTCAATAAATTCCATAAACAATTGATTCCCACATCAATTCTTGTTGATCACAAAGAATATTTTTATGATTTAAGGGCCCTAATGTTCTCAGGATTGAGTGATCTTACAATTGTTGGATACCTCTCATCAAGATACTCGATTTGAATATAAGTATTATGTTAATTTTAAAGTTCATTTGACATAATTAATTATCCTAAGCCTCCAAATGTGGTTAGATTGTTTGATCTGTGCTCGAGTGGACTCAGATTCGATCAATTTTGGTATATTTGAATTTGTCTTATCAATATGGTCAATTTGATTGTAAGTTTGTTGAAATCAAAGATCTGGATGTATTTTAACGTGAATCAAAAATAATTTTTCTCAAAAAAGGTTTCAAGAATCATGTCAAATGATGAAATTTTTTTATGATGCATTAGTTATCTTTATTTTTTTAGTAATTTAGCTCATACCATCCAAAAATAACAAAAATAATAAAAATACCATAAAAAGTTTGAAATATTTAGAAAATTTGAAAGTAGATAGTGAGAGCAGAAGACTTATTAAAGAGACTAGCATGAATCAAAGATTAGCTGACAGGTCATGGGGTTGGTGGCTTGGTCACGGGTCTGTTGACATTATTTTTTGGTCAATCTTATTTTCCTAACTTAATACGAGTTCACTTAAGCTTCATCTTGAGCATAGCTTAAGGAAATTTAATTTTTAAATTGATAAAAATTAAAGTAACTAAGACCAATCCTCAAACCACAATTAATTTTAACCAAACTCAGAGATAACCCAAAAAATATCGTTAAACACTGAAATCCTATAATTATTGTTCTCTCTCCAAAGATGATTATAGGACTCAAGTATTCATTTTGAGAAATACATGTGGCTTAATATCACTTCTAAATACCATGCAAACAAGTTTGATGATTGTTTGAAGTAATTTTTACGTAGACCCTTCAAGTTAAATTTTCATGAATGACGATTGACGTCATAAATCCAAAAACAATTATTATCTTCCATAGTTCGTTCCAGTGATCCAAATTACATTTTTTAAAGTTGCATGATTTTCAAACTGACATACTAAAAGAATCCAAACCAGTTTGGTGGTAAATGGATGCCAATTTTATGTAAAATTGTGCACTTATGTTTTCAACGCATGAAAAAATTATCCTGCACAGTATTTTTTAGCGAGTCATTATTTTTAAAATGTACTTTATAATTTTTTCTACATCATCAAAACATTTCAAATGAACCCCTTTGTGCTTAAATCTAATTTTTTTTGGAGGCTAGTTGAGCCGATCATAATTATGAAAAAGAAAATTGATAATTTTGATAATAAAAAGATAACTTGAACATAACCACATGAGAATTCAACTACATTTATTTTAAACTAAAAAATATACAATTATTAAAACATTTGAACATTTAAGTAATAAGCTAAATATTTTAAATTTGGCATCCATTGACCACCAAACTGGTTTGCATGCGTTTAGTATGTGAGTTTGAAAATCATGCAACTTTTAATATAAGTAGTAGTGCAATGACACAGACAACAAGAACTATAAGCAACAAATAATAATAGGTACAAATTAAGATAAGTTCATGAAAAAAAATTCTAAACTAAAAAGTTCAAGACACTAAATAAAATAAATAAATACAATAAAACCAATAACAAACAACACAAAGATACTAATCCTCATCATCTTCTTCTTTTGCCTCTTCATCAGTCTCCTCCTCCTCTTCCATATAGTCCTCTAAATGATAGTTCAGAAATGGAGGACTAGGTGGAAACTGAATATTATGATCTCCTTGCAGAAAACTCATAAGAGATGAATTGAAACTTGTATCATAGTTATGTTTGAGTTTTAAGTATCCCTGGACATGATCAATCTTATAATCAATATTAGCCACCTAGCCCTTGAGATATGCTATGTCATGTGTCAAAGCTTGATAATAAATACAACGATCTTCTAGAGTGGCAAGAGATTGAGTAGCAGTACGGTAAGTAGATGGTCTAGAGGTAGAGGTTGAAGGAATATCTGAAAGTCCTCCCTTATAACTCATTCCAGCATGCAACTCACATACTTGAACATTGGTTCTACTAATAGGCTTAAGTGGTTGCACCTGTTCTTCCCAACTCTCATATCTGACTCTTAATTGCTTACATAAAGTAAAAATCAGGGCAAGAAAACCTAATCCTCTAGTGGATTCACCTCAAGAAGAAATATTTTGATAAATTTTAAATCTAATATTTATATTCTTCATCAGTTGAATGTAGAAATTCAAAGATGCTCTCTTCTTATTTACCTTACTAAGATGATTAGTGGGAAGAAGTCGTGTAGAAATAAAATAGTGCCATGCATTGGAGGGTGCATTTAACATTAAGGTAGAGAATTTTACCTTATGCTTTTTCTTTATTTTCTAAACTCCTCTTTTGTCAGTCAGAAATGCTATCACCTTGTCCAACTGTGATTTAGAAGACTCAAATGAAGAATACTCAAACTTAATAACATTTGGTATCTCGAATAGAGCATTGATTAGCTCATAAGTAACTTCCAGTCTTCTTCCTCAAACACAAACATGATCATCAGAAGCTTCATGGAAATTGGCATACACCAGATAATAGAAAGTACTGCTAATGCAGTGAAGTAGCAAAAACTATCCCACTGTTGGGCTATAATTAAGCTTTTAGCCGCTCCCCTAGGATTGAGAAAATATGTCTCTCGAATCAACTTTCTACTTACAAGGAGATCACTGTATCTAAATTGAACCTTCATATTGGAAAATTTCCCCAATCAAACTTAAAGCTTCCTTTTCCTTGCTTAGTTCTAGGATCCAGAACCTATAAAAAATTCCAAAAAAGTTCCACAGAAATGCCAATTAATATTTTTTAAACTCCAACAACATATTCCTAAGGTAAGAAATTTTCTAGCATGGATTCATCACTCATTTCTTCCAAAAAATCTAAAATTTTGGCATATGAGTAATGTGAGAAGAATCTATGGTGAAAATAAAAATTTTTTACAATAAATTGAAGTTCTTACCTTGAGGAGATCAAATTCAAAGTTTGTAAGTTAAGAAATTGCTCCAAAAACCAAGATTTGAGAAGCTCTAGGGAGAGTCTCCACAACATTTTTAAAGAAATCAGGGAAGAAGAATATGGCGGCTTGGGTAAAAATTGGGTTCTTAACCTAGATTTTCAATTCATGTGAACTAATGCTAAGGTGCCAATTCTAGTGTCGAAGCACCAAGCTCTCAGGTTTTTGGCACCTAGGCGGCAAAATTTAGTGCCTAGGCGCCAGTGCCCAGATATTGGTTTTTCATTTTTTTGTTAAATTTCAATAAGGAGCACTGCACACCAAGGCACTATGAACCCTAGAAAGACAAATTAAGCACGTTTAAATAACGTCAAACACCTAATTTTCATAAACACAAACAATCAATTATATTGAAATATAAATAAAATCCCCACACAAACACTAATATACAACACCCACAACCTTAAAACACAAATTCTAAAGTTTCTCACAGACTCTTAAGCATTCAAACACTCTAAAAGCCAACAAGCACACCATAAAGCTAATTCTCAATCAAAACCAAACATTTTCAAACACACAACACCACAACAGGCACATATAGAAGCTACTACAAAAAAGCACTCCAAATTGTCATCAACCTCACTATCCACTTCTCTAATATCTCCAAGCGATTGATGCACATAAAAGTTGTTGAAGGGGTAGTTTGAGAAGTCCTTGAAATCTTCATTGATCCAACTATTCTTATTATATATTGAAACTTGTGCATCATGAACTACGGTAGTGTGATCCAATTGTTGTTTCATTTACTAATCCAGATGATCAAATTGATTAGTGATACTACTGATCCAATAATGAATCACTAATATCTCCTTCTTTATATTCCCCACTACCTCCAAGATACTCTCCAAACTATAAGAACATCAAGATACTAATGATGTGGAAGGGCTTGAAGACTGATCCATATAAGAACTTCCTTCATGTGCCATATAAATATCGATGTTGTCACACCTCAGGATATACTGCTCCATGAGCTTCTAGGGAAGAAGTATATTTTCCCGACTTTCATAAGGGACCCGGGTTTGACTACAAAATGAGAAAATAATTGCATGGTATCCAAGTCTAGTCATTAATCCATTGAGTGCAACTCCAATGATGGATCTATAAACAAGTGCCCCCGTATAAGTAGGTCTTCTTGTCTGAATACAGCAATTGAGGATTGCACTTTCCTTTGTTACTTCCTTGATGTTCATGGTAGAAAGTAATTTGGTAGAAATGAAGAAGTTCCAAGGCATAGATGATGAATATAATCTTGCAGCAAAAAAACTAACCTTGGAATCACTTCTAACTTGCCAACGTTCATCGCGTCTATCAGGAATGTAAAATTCTAAGTCAAATTGTATCTAGTCGGACTAAAGTTAGCAAATTCTTAAATTGGCACGCCATCCAACAAGAAAAACTTATTGATTCTTGAAGGAGAAAAAAGTTAATAACTTACTCCCACATAAACCAATCCCTGATTTAATCCATGAAGATTTGCATAGAATTCCTTCACAACAGAGATCACAACAGTGATAATGATGTTGCAAAACACTTCTCAATGCCTATGCACAGTAATTGCCTCGATCTGCCCTCGAGGTACGAGGAATCCTCTTTCTTTTATCACGTTCTTTTTTAAAAAAGTCCTATCATGATGTCTCTGCACTTCTTTGCTTATGAACTTTTCATGGTCATAGACTCCAAGAGTTGGACTTGCCAAAGAATTGCAATCCATGCTTCTTGAAATTCAAAGAGATCTTAAGACTTTTATCACACCAAAATCTTCTAAATCGGTGAAGAAAGAAATGTTTTGAAGGTTCAGGGCATTTAAAATGGTGAAAATTGTTAAAAACACAAGAAAACTACTCTATTTTACCATCTTGTAACTGTGGCGCCTAGGCACTGGTGTACAATAATGCACTAGTTCGCCATAGGTCCAAATACACGTCTTAACCTCCTCTAGGTCATGAATTAAAACATTTTAAGTAGTAAAAATACATGTGCAACTCTTAAACTTAATCAAGCAAATATAAACAAATATAAATAACCCAAAATTAATTCATTCTGATAACTATGGGCTGCCTCCCACAAAGTGCTTGGTATAAAATCGTCAGCCCGATGTATCCAGATCTTACTTAGGTTGACCCAACATTAGGATTTCATTGGATATATATTTATTTCCATCAAAGTAAGGCTTCAGCCTATGTCCATTCACTTTGAAAATCTTATCATTTTCCGAATCCTTGATGTCCACATCACCCTAAGGATAAACTTTAATTACAATGAATGATCTTGACCTAGGCTTTAGTTTCCCAAGAAATAATTTCAATCTTGAATTGTATATTAAAACTTATTGTCTAGGTTTTAGATTCTTTATTAAAATCTTCTCATAAAATTCATTTTTGATTTCCTCAAGCTCATTCAATTGTAAAAGTTGTTTCTCTCCAACATCTATCAGTCATCAAATTTAGAAGGTGTATTTATATTAATATATTGTATAATTTTGCAAAGTAATAGTTTGATTTTTAAAAATATGATATCGAACCGGTCTCATATAAATAATTGTTTAAATAAATGAGCACAACACTGCAAGTAATGCATCTATCATGAGGAATAGACACATTACTTACTAGTGAGGCTTGATTAACTAAGGAATTTATGATATCCGTTTTAGTCTGCAAAACCATTTTATGTTGACCGAACAATTTCCCTCATATAATATGAAAGAATAGATAAGGTTTATATTAATCTAGGTTCTAAAGTATTCCGTAAGAGAAAACCCCTATAATTAATTACATCTTAGAAAATTGAAATCACCTAAGAAAACTCTTGATTTAGATAAAAAAATATTGTCCTTTAGAGTTTCAAAAGGAAGGACTTTTAAGGTCAAATAAAGGATTATCAAATGAGCAAAGCTCAAGTTTGCAAAAATTATTATGGAATCCAGTGTGAGAGAACTAAGGGATGTCACAGATCCTAAGGAGAACTTTGGTGACTTCCTAAGCTATCGTATGGTTTGACTTCAATTTTGAAGAGATATTATTAAATATTTTATCCTGTAAATTTTATTTGTTAAGGCTTACATTTGCATGACGCACTCAGAAAAATAGCCTGGAAGATGGGAGGATTTATGTCATAACGAATGAAAACTTTGGAGCCTAAGGTGAGTTAAGGCTTAAATTGCCATCATGATTGTGCAAAGGCCTAAAGATGAGGTGAGGATTTATGTCGTATTAGATGAACTTTCTCGAAGTCCTATGGCTTGCTGTTTAATTCTAAATAAAGATTGTTGTTGTAGAATGTTGTCCTTCTGTACATTCTCATTGTGCTGCCCAAAGAGTTAGCTCCAAGCTCCTCATTTAAGTGACAGCTCCAAGTTCAAGGTTCAAAAAATTTAAGAAGAATGTTTCAATGTTTTGATTTTGTTATTGTTCAAGCATTATGGGGAGGGGGGGTGTTAAAGTTAATTAGTGCGACATCAGTTAGTATCCCACGGTTCCCTCATTCTGATACCACTATTTTTTTTTAAATTTACTTAGTCTAAACGAGTGTTTAAACTCATTTAAATTGGGGAGATCTCATTAGCAACTGTGGGTTTCCTCATCCGAGAGACTCCTGTAAATTCGAAAGGACGTATTATGCTTTTTGTTATTTTTTATTTTGAAAAGTGTTGTTTAATTTTGAAAATGTGTTTTTTGTGATTTTTCAGTTTTGATATAGTTTGCTGGTAAAGTAAATAGATGCAGGTAAGAAAATGTTGTTAAGTAAATAAGTTAAATTACATTAAATAAAAAAAAATTGTGTATTTGGGCCTCTGTTATCGCTCCATGGTTAGCATCATAAAACAAAATATATTTGCAAGGAATTTAAATAGATTGTCTGAAAGTAAACGAAAGCATCTAGTAATATATTTGCAAAACACAAGTAAATGAAAATCATAGTCACATATGGAAGACCAAGACTGGGTGTAAGACATTATTAAAGGTGGGGGCTCAGAGATTGACTATGTGCTTCCCAATCTTAATTAAGAGCTACCAATCGGACAATTACGGAGGGCAGGCCTAACCTCGATCCAAGTGATTAAGCGTGGGCCTTTAAAAGTTTTCATTTTTAAATTTAATTTTCATGCATATAAAATTTATTATATCCTGCAAAATATTTTTTTTCAAACATTTTCTAGAGTGGTGCAGTCCATAGGTTAATTACTTTGATTGAGCTAGCACTACAAGTAACTTAAGAGTATCAGGGGTAAACATCTTCTCAGGAGTCATTGAATACTATCATCGGTCCTTATCCTCTCCTTTCATTGAAGATCCTTGAGATTAGAGATATTATTCTAAAATCTCACATCGTATCCTCATTTTGTACACTAATCCACTTCAAAATAACCTTTTTTAGTGCATGTTTTATAAGCCTTTTATGTACATTTTTTATGATATTTCACTTTAAAGGAAGGTATTTTGCATGTTTTTGATTTCACATACATGGAATTTACATTTAGAGAAAATTAGGAAAAAATAGAGCACAAATGATGATTTTTGTGTGGCGCCATCGTGCCACCCCTTGGCGCCATAGTGCCATTGACGCCCCAAAATGGCGCTATAGTACCAGTAACTACGTTTATAAAAGATACATCAAAATTGGCTGAATTTTGGAGAGGTGTTTGACACAACCCTTGGTTATTTTTTATTTTTTATTTAATGAGAAGGATTTGGCCAAATTTAGAGACCTTTTGGAGCCTTAAAACTTCAATTGGACAGCAATAGTAAGTTAGGTTTTACATATTTTGTGTTTTTTACATATTTTGTGTTCAATTTTTGTGTTCAATTGTAAGTGTGAGTATGTTTTAGTGTGAAGAAGTTTAGAAATTGCTTAGAGGAAACTTTAGAAGTTTTCTTGGGGATAAGACTGGGAATTTTATATTTGTGTTTAATTTTTTGTTGTAAGACTTGAATTTCATATAAATGTTTTGTATTTTTTTAATCTCCATGAATTTTGAGTAATTCCCTTTCTTTCTTCTTGCATATGAGAGTTAAATCTTATTGGATGAGAATGATTTAAAGATTTCTTTTTATTTTTAGAAAATTTTGATAGTATTTTCATCGAATCTTCATTTACTTTGCAAATTGGACACTTGTGAGGTTAAAATCTGTTGAGAAACATAATGGCCTTGGAGTGCTATGATTTCACCCAACTAATAGATACCACTCTTTATTGTAAGAAGAGGGAGAGTCCAAATAAATAGAGAGATAAGATTTGATGGGCATAGAACTGGTTAGATCTAGAGTGACAGGCTACATTCTTATTAGTTTTGCTTAAGGTTTAGTACTCTGACGCTGGGATTCATTCATTACGATGGCATTGGCTAGGGGCATCTAGAGATGAGAGGCTAGACAACACTGCTGTGGAGTTGAGTTTTTAACAAATCAGCCTTAAGTTAGATAATCCTTGCAAACACAAGGAGGGGGTAAATAATAGAGCATGTTTCTATTTGTCACAATACTACAAATACTACAATTTTGTCTTAAATCTTTGTCTTAAATCATTTGAATCCTTCATAGATTAAAATCTCTTTACAAGAGGAAAGGATTTTCCGTAATATCCAAACTTGTTGTTATATTTTGTTAAGCTTTTACATTTAGTTATTCTTTTTAAGTTCTTTTAGAAGTAATTTTTAGCTAAGCATATCATTTTAATTCTTTAATCTTTTTAGATTGCAATTTAAATAAAATTTTTGTAAGTTAATTTTAAGAGTCACTGTATTCCTCGTAGGATTGCTACTGGGGTTTAAAGAAAATCCTAAATAACTTGAAATGATTTGTATACTTGCATAGTACCCATAATGTGAAAATCTTATATATAGTTTATAAATCATTGCAAGTGTTCACACTAGCCACCAGATAGAAATTGAGAAATATTTTCTGGTATAATTGAAGAGATTAAAATACACGTAAGTGCGAGTTTGGTTAAGTATTTGACACCGTTGTCGGAGAGTGCGACAAAACTTTTCAACTTAGAATTTTATTTGAATTGTAGTTTTAAAAATTGTAAATTAAAAAAAATTGAAAATATCAAGAAAACTTTAAATAAAAAATTTAAAATTATTTTCATTTTTGGTGTGCTATTTTATTTTATGCAATATTTCATCATTTTTGCGTAGTTTTAGATATGAAAATTTAGTGTCTTAAGATTCTGAATTAGAATGAACTATTAGAAAAATTTGAAAACAAAGAGTACTTCATAATTCACAAGAAATGGAAAACCCATTGCAAAATAATATTGAAATTAAAATTGCTGAAAATGAACATCAAAATTTACAAAAAACCTTTAAGGGATTATGCGAACCCTACAGTAAATGAAATTCATTTAGGTATTCAAACTCCTGTTGTAGAGGCTAACTCATTTGAACTTAAACATTCAATTATACAAATGTTACAAAATAATCAGTTTGGAGGAACCCTATCTGAGGATCCTAATATACATTTAAGTTGCTTTTTAGAACTATGTGCTACATTTAAATATGTTGGCGTATCAAATGATGTCTTCACACTTATACTTTTTACTTTTTCATGAAAGGATAAAGCTAATATATAGTTAAGTTTGTTAGCGTCTGGATCTATTAGAACTTTGGGAGATTTAACTCAAAAATATTTGGCTAAGTATTTTCCACCTTCAAAAAGTGCAAAGCTCAGGAATGATATTACTTCTTTTACTCATTATGAAGGTCAATCTATATATGAAACTTCAGAATGATTTAAGGAACTCCTTAGAAAGTTTCCACGTCATGCTTCACCAGACTGGTTAATCATTCAAACTTTTTATAATGGGTTAGTAGGATCCCTTAGATCTATTATAGATGTTACTGGTTGAGGTTCATTAATGTCTAAACCCTTTCACGAATCTTACTCATTAATTGAAGAAATGTATACAAATAATTTACAATGGCCTTTTAATAGGGTAAATCCTAATAGAGTAGTCATTATTCATGATAGCGACAATATTTCAATGATTGCATGTCAAATTGCTGCATTATCTGAGAAGATAGACCAAATGGGAATGAATTTTTCTCCAACACCCCAAATGGTTGAAGAAAATTCATTAGGACAAACGATTGATTCTCATACTTCAATGGAAACTATAAATGTTATCAACATACCTAATAACCCATATTAAATTATTACAACTGAGGTTGGAAAAATCATCCTAACTTTAACTGGAACAACAATCCCAGTGGTGGAAGTCAACAATGGGGTAATACTCAAGTTAACCCATTTGGAAATTGGAACAATCAGAGTGGTGCTAACTTTAGACCTACTAATCCTCCTGAATTTAATCAACAAGTTAAGGAGAAGAAGTTTTCTATGATAGAACTAATGTTGTAATTGGGTAATCATTTACAAAGTCAAAGTTTTGCTGTTAAAAATATTGAGAATCAACTGTGACAAATTGCTAACACACTTAGCAATAGGCCTTAGGGAACACATCATAGTATTGTAGTGATTAATCGTAAAGAAAAAAAGTAAAGAGCTAGAGCAAGTTAAAGCGGTCCAACTAAGGGGTTGAAGGGAATTAAATGTTGGATTTAAAAAAGAAATTGAAGTTGAGGGAGAAGTTGAAGAAATTGAAAATGCTGAAGAGATTATTCCTTAGAAAATAGAAACACCTAACTCTCCAACTAAGATTACTTTAGAAAGACCCTCACCACATTTTACTCAAAAACTTAAACAACAAAAATTGGATCAAGAGTTTTCATAATTTTTTGAAATATTCATGAACCTTACACTTAATATCTCTATTATCGAGGCTTTAAAACAGATGTCAAGCTATGTCAAATTTATGAAAGAAGGTTTAAATAAAAAGAGAAGATTGTAGATCATGAGACTGTTGCACTTAGTAAAGAATGTAGTGCAATCATTCATAAATTGCTTCCTCAAAAACTCAAAGATCCTGGTAGCTTTACAATCTTTTCTTGAGGAAGCAATTTATGTGATTTAGGAGAGAACATTAACCTTATGTCTCTATCTATATTCAAAAGGATAGGTTTAGGAGATATTTCTCCCACTACTGTAACTCTTCAATTAGCTGATCGATCGATCACTTATCCTAAAGAGGTTATAAAATATGTACTGGTTAAAGTGGATAAATTTATCTTCCATATTGATTTTATTGTATTAGATATGGAAGAAGATAAAGAAATTCCTATTATTTTAGGGAGACCTTTCCTTGCTACTGGACGAGCAATGATAGATGTGCAAAAATGAGAATTAAAAATGAGAGTGAATGATCAAGAAGTTACATTTAATGTGCTTGCAAAAATGAAGTATCTTGATGGGAAATGTTATAGAATGGATATTATTGATGATATGATTATTAATAATTTTCAAAATCGATGTGAAGTCATATTGGATCAAAAAAATGAAGTCATTTTAGAAGAAGAATAAGAAGCAGAGATAGAAGGAGATTCTAAAAGTGAATCAATTGAGGTGATTACTGAGGATTCAAATTATGTTCAAGAAGAATATGAAATCTTAGATACTTTTTAGATAATATGAAATCTTAGATACTACTGAAAATAGTATACCTCTGATTCCATCTATTGAATAACCTCCTGAACTTGAGATGAAAGTTCTACCTACTCATTTAAAGTACACATTTTTTGGTAAATCATCAACATTACCTGTTATTATATCCTCAGATTTGACTGATGAAAAAGAAGGGAAATTATTAGAAACATTAAAGAGTCATGAAAAAGCCTTAGGATGGACATTAGCTGATTTTAACGAAATCAGTCCTTCAATCTGTATGCACCAAATTCTCATGGAAGTTAATCATAAGCTTAGAGTTGATCCTTAAAGGAGATTGAATCCTATCATGAAAGATGTAGTGAAGAAAGAAATTTTAAAGTGATTGGATGCCGAGATTATTTATCCAAATTCAGATAGTTCATGGGTTAGTCCTAATCATTGTGTTTCTAAGAAAGGAGTGACTGTGGTTGAAAATGAAAGGGATAAATTAATTTCGATAAGGAAAGTTACTGGATGAAGAATATGCGTTGATTATAGAAAATTAAATATCTCCACTATGAAATACTATTTTCCTTTACCTTTTCTAGATCAAATGTTGGATAAACTAACATAAAACCGTTATTTTTTCTTTTTGGATGGATATTTTGGATACCACCAAATACCTATTGCTCCTGAGGATTAAGAGAAAATAACTTTTACTCTTCTTTATGGATCTTTTGCGTTTAGAAGAATGTTATTTGGATTACGTAATGCCTCTACAACTTTTCAAAGATGTATGGTGTCAATTTTCTGTGATTTAATTTAAAAAGGAATTTAATTTTTTATGGATGATTTATCAGACTTTAGGACTTCTTTTAATTCATGTTTAGATCATTTAGCAAGAGTTCTGAAATGCAGTGAAGAAACAAACGAAGAAACAAACTTTGTTCTCCAAACTTTGTTCTCAACTGGGAAAAATGTTAATTTATGATTGCAGGAGGAATTATGTTAGGGCATAAAATTTTTGAAAATGGAATTGATATTGATCCAGAAAAAATTCAAGTTATTGTTGTGTTACCACCACCTACTTGTGTTAAAGGAATAAGAAGTTTTTAAGGACATGCTAGTTTCTACAGATATTAAAGACTTTTAAAAAATTTCCAAGCTTTTATGCCAACTTTTAGAAAAAAAATGTCAACTTTGATTTTAATGAAGAGTGCCTAAATGCCTTTAATTTATTAAAAGAAAAGTTAATCACTACACTGATTATTGTTTAACCTAATTGTACAAAGCCTTTTGAATTAATGTGTGATGCTAGTGATATGCTATAGGGGTTGTTTTAGGACAGAGATATGACACAATGTTCAATGTGATATACTATGCTAGTAAAACCCTTAACGAGGCTCAAATTAATTACACTACCACTAAAAAGGAATTATTAGCTGTAGTATTTGCTTTTCATAAATTCAGTCGTATCTTGTTGAAACTACATGTAATATACATACTGATCATTCTGCTAAAGAATTTAATGATGAAGAAGGATGCCAAACCACGATTAACTATATGGGTCCTTCAAATGCAAGAATTTGATTTTCAAGTTGTGGATAAGAAGGGTACTAATAATCAAATAGCTAATCATCTGTCAAGGCTTGAACAGGAAAACAAGAGATATTTAAATGATGAAATTAATGAAAATTTTACAGATGAATAATTACATGGGATTAATGAATGGTAAATTCTGTGGTATGTTGATATAGTAAACTACTTGGTTAGTAATATTTTATCCTACAAATTAAATAGCTATCAAATTAAGAAGTTCATTTATGATTCAAAATCTTACTTATAGGATGCCCCTTATTTATATAAACAATGTAAGGATGTAATTTTGCAAAAATGTGTTACCATTAGATGAAACTCAAGAAATTATTTGAAAATGTCATAAATCAGATTTTGGGGGACAATTTGGAGTGGATAAAACTGCATTTAAGATTTTATAATCTAGATTTTATTGGCCTACATTATTTAGGGATGTCAATAATTATGTAAAAATATGATTGATAATTGGTGATCCATGTCAGAGAGTAGGCAATATTTCTAGAAGAGATGAAATTTTCCTAAATTTTACTCTTTCGGTTGAACTCTTTGATGTTTGAGGATTATATTTCATGTGACCATTTTTACCATATTTTGGAAAAAAATATATTTTAATAGCTGTTGATTATGTTTCTAAGTGGATTGAAGCAGTTGTCTTACCTCACTATGATGCTAAAAGTGTAGCAAATTTTTTAAGAAAGAATATTTTCACAAAATTTGCAATGCCACGAGATATCATTACAGATGGGGGAAGTCATTTCAGAAATAGAATGAAAGAAACATTATCTCAAAATTTTGGGATTAAACATTGAATTTCCACAACTTATCATTCTCAGACTAGTGGTTTAGCAGAAGCATCCAATCAAAAAATTAAAAGAATATTAGAAAAATCAGTAAATCTTAAGAGGACTGATTGGTCTGCTAGACTTGATAATACTTTATGGGCCTATAGGTTTGCTTATAAAACACTGTCGGCGCTATTTTTGGTTGGAGAGTTTCCCGTAAGAAGCTGTAGGTCACCGGAATCGAAATCCCGTTGCCCACTTCGGAAGGACGTTTTAATTTACATATATATTTAGTTTTAGAAAAATATGAAATCAATTTGTCCCCATATTTTTCATAGTTTAAATGAAAGAGCACTATACCTCAAATCCTGCATCTATCCCGAAGGATAAAAATAAGACTTGAGGATGAGGCTCTATCAAATAAACTAAGGAACATAAGACATCCATTTGATCTGCGAAACCTTTATATTTGCCAATAAGTTCTTTTATTTAGTATAAAGAATTAAATAGGGTTTATATTAAGCTGGGTTCAGACATGCTTCTTATAAGGGTAAGCCCTATAATTAATTACATCTCAAATGACCAAAGTCACCTAAGACCAAAGTCACCTAAGAAGATAGATTCTCGATAAAAATTAAGAAATATTATCTTCAAGGAGTTTCAAAGGGTAGGACTTTTCAATGAGGTCAGACGTAGAGGTGTGAAAGGAGATTGGTTCAAATTTGGAACATTTTGTAGGTCTAGAGGAGGAAGAACTAGGGGATGTCATAAATCCAGAGGAGAACCTCGGTGACTTCCCAAGTTATTCTAATGTTTGGCTTTAGTTTTAAAGAGAAATATTTAGTTTTTTTATCCTGCCAAATTTTATTTGTGAGGGCTTACATTCGTGTGAAATTATCACACAAATAGCCTGAAAGATATGAGGATTTAGGTCATGACAAACGACAACCTCGGAATCCTAAGATGAGTTAGGGCTTATATTGTATAGCAGGGTACAAAGGCCTAAAGATAAGGTGAGGATTTACGTTGCATAAGCAAGCAACCTCGAAGTCCTATGACTTTGTTGTTTATATATAAGGAAGGAAGATTTGTTTAGCTATGGAAGACAATTTTGTTAGAGGACAAGCTGATCACATTGAAGGTGTGCTTTAAATGCCTCCAAGCTCCTCACCGCGACGAGTTTGAGTTTTTCGGTGTGTCAAGTTATGATGTCAAATCAGGTGGCCCTATGGTTGAAGTTCTTTAAATTTTATGGGGGCATGTTAAAGTTGATTAGAGCGACACCGGTTAGGATTTTACAGTCCCTTTTTTTGGCACCACAATTTTCTATTGGATTCACTTAGTCGAAATGAACTTACTAAACTCAACTTAATGAGTTCCATAATTTCATTTCAACCGTGGGAAGCCTCGTTAGCAACCGTAGGTTACGTCATCTGAGGAATTCTCGATCATCTGATAGAGACATCTTAATTTAGTTGTAATTGTAGTTTTTTGCGATGTTTATGATTAAATTTTGAGTTGTTTTATATTTTGAAAGTTGTGGCGGTGAATTTTATCTTGGTTGATTTTAGTTTTAGTTTCGGTTTTGGTTTTGTGGCTATCTTGATAGTTTTAGTTTTCATGTATGGTGACATTTTTTTTAGCATGCAAGTTTGTATAAGAACAAAAGTATAGCATAAAAGTACAAGAAAGACGACGTTGAAAACTATAAAAGCGTGCCTAACGAGTCTTCTCATTCCACCACTTGAAACTCAAAAGGCATGTTAAGACAATTTATATGGAACAAGGAAGAAAAATTTTGACGACCTACCTAACCCTAGGTCATGTCCTGGTGGGTCCTTATTAATTTTATTAAGGATGATATTTGTCTAGCAAAACATTCTAAGCTTAGTTGCTCTCTGAGGTATCCAACAGGTTAAGAGGAAGAACCAGGTCCATGCTTCCCTCTTATCACCTGGTGAAAAGCCTCGAGCTCATTTAAACTTATTATGTTGCTTAATAATTCATCCTATGAACACCCTAATGGTCAATGAGCATTGATGTATCAATTATCCCTAAGAGTAAGGTAATTATCATATTATCCCTAAGAGTAAGGTAATTATCATTTGTAATTTAATTTTGAATTATATGTGGGTGAAGACCCTTAAAGAGGCAAGTTAGTGTTATTGGAACACTTAGCCAAATTTCGGTCCTAATTGGGCTTGTAGTACTAAGAGATGACAAAGAAAATATCTGCTACAATGAGGAGGAAAGCTCCGGGACTCACATCCAACTTAAGAGGTAGTGAAGAAAATTTATAGATCATGTTAGGAAGGAAAGCACTGGGACTCACATCCAACCTAAGAGGTGACGAGGAAAATATCTACTACATTGAGGAGGAAAGCTCTGGGACTCGCATCCAACCCAAGTGGTAGCGGGAAAATATATCGATCTTGTTAAGAAAGAAAGCACTGGGACTCACACCCAACCTAAGAGGTGACGTGGAAAATATCTGCTACATTGAGGAAGAAAGCTCTGGGACTCACATCCAACCTAAGAGGTAGTGTGAAAAATATATCAATCTTTTTAGGAAGGAAAGCAATGAGACTCACATCCAACCTAAGAGGTGACGAGGAAAATATCTGCTACATTAAGGAGGAAAGCTCTGGGACTCACATCCAACCTAAGAGGTGACGAGGGAAGTATCTGCTACATTGAGGAGGAAAGCGCTGGGACTCACATCCAAATCAAAAGGGTAATAACAATGTAGAAGACGACAACCATTAAGGATATGTCGACAGAAAGAAAGGACTGTACTAGTTTGATTTACCACTGGGGAGTTATATTCGAACTGACATGTGACAGGGATAATATATATGTCACGCTAGGAAGGAAAGCACTGGGACTCACATCCAACCAAAGAGATGATGAAGAAAATATCTGCTACATTGAGGAGGAAAGCCCCGGGACTCACAACCAACTCAAGAGATAGTGGGGAAAATAAATAGATCGCGTTAGGAAGGAAAGTACTGGGACTCACATCCAGCCTAAGAGGTAACGAGGAAAATATCTGCTACATCTAGGAGGAAAGCTCTGGGACTCACATCCAACTCAAGTGGTAGAGAGGAAAATATATGCTACATTGAGGATGAAAGCTCTGGGACTCACATCCAACTCAAGTGGTAGCGGGAAAATATATTGATCACATTAGGAAGGAAAACACTGGGACTCACATCCAAGTTAAGAGGTGCGGTCTTAAACCTATCTCAAAAATATCTGCTACATTGAGGAGGAAAGCTCTAGGATTCACATCCAACTCAAATTGTAGAGGGAAAATATATTGATCACATTAGGAAGGAAAGCACTGAGACTCACATTCAACCTAAGAGGTAGTGGGAAAAATATCAATTACGTTATGAATGAAAGCTCTGAGACTCACATCCAACCTAAGAGGTGACGAGGAAAATATCTGCTACATTGAGGAGGAAAGCTCTGGGACTCACATCCAACCCAAGTGGTAGTGGAAAAATATATCGATCACATTAGGAAGGAAAGCACTGTGACTCACACCCAACCTAAGAGGTGATGAGGAAAGTATCTGCTTATGCAGAAAATATGCAGATTCAAACATGTAAATTTGTGGTGAATATGTGGATAGAATATGAAAATATGTGAAGAACTCGGAATTTTTAGGTACTGATTCATAAATGAGAATTGAAATTTAGGTATCAACCTTTAAAAGAGAGTCAGAAGTTAGGGACCGACCTCGATTATAGTGAATCAGAAATATAAGACTGATTCAAATACGCGAGAATTGAAATATAGGGACAATTCTCAAAAAGAGTTTATTTTGTTGGATTTATAGAAATGTGTTATGTGAAAATGTTAATTTTGTTGAATAAGGTTTATAAAGTTTTGTGAGGATTTGTGCAAAATGCAAAATATTGCGGGGATGTGAAGAGAGTTAATGCAGATGAAGATGGTTGTGTTGCGTGCATAAAGAGTAAGAAACTCCGAAATCAAAAGAATCCACTCAACATACTTATTTTCTTTTCTTGTTGTCTTTATCACATTTAATTTTTCAAAATATGTCTTTAAAATTTTAATTTTAATTGGCTATTTTTAAAAATAAATTTGTTTTGTTGTTTATTCGTTTGTGATTATTTTGGTTTGAATTTTATTTTTGTTAAGGATTTGTTGTTTCATTCTTCGTTCATTGAAATTCTGAACAAACGCGTGGTTCATGGCTTCCATCCATCGCACAAAAAGACAACTGACAAAAAGACACATTTCTGAGAGAAATTTCCATTAATCTGCTCCAATCAAAATATCACAGATCAAAAATAGGTTGAAGTCTCAAAAAGGTACAACATATAGTCCATATCAAATTAAGTTCAAAACATCTCATGCCATGTATACATTGTAGGCTAAGTATGTGTGGTACATATCATGTTGCTGTAAAAAAAAAAAGTGAACCCTTTGACCCTCTGTATCAGGTATGATGAGCTCCTGATCAAGCAGACCTTCTAAGACACGCTCCAGGACAAGAGTTCCCTTTGCATGTACTCAGAGGTACAAGCCTCTCATAGCTCGTACGGTAGTAGTTCTTCTAGCTCAGGGTTTGGCTGGAATCCGTATGGTGCTTTGCTGTCATCCATTTTATGGAAGGTTACGGACACCCTACGGTGTCACACCTCTGGAATGCAGTGCTTGGCGACATCTGCTCCTTTCCTTTTAGAACTAAAATTGAACCAACTGGCAACAGAATCTCTACGGCGCCTCTGAACTCGCCGGGGCCGACAATATCAATCTCTTTCCTAAACAATATATTGCTTTTGCTTATGAATGAGACCCTGCAGAAGGTCCTCACAAAATCATGGTGGTCTATATGGGGAGGGATGCAATCACCCTCATCATATATGTTGATGATGAAACTTTTCGGGATGCAAGTAGTTGGCGGTATGTTCCCTCTAATCATCCACTTTATTATAGGAGGTAGTGGATCTACCTGGTCATGTCTGAGGATCCCAAGCAGATTTCCCTATTTTTCATTTGTAAAATTATAACATCAGCCGCACTGAATGGTGATTCTTTCTTTTCCTCTCATCCATTTCTTTGGCTCAGAGTATGCTCTTTCCAGGAGAAGGCCTACTCGGCCTCTATCAATCAAATCAAAGATGCAGTCAAGAATGATTCTTTCGTCGCTCTCGGAGAAGACCCTGGTATACAACTCCAGGCCTTCCAATATGTTGAGGAATCTTCCTTGGACTTCCTCATAAAATTCAAATTCACTTTTATTCATCTTGCTTATTTTGTAGTACTCCATCATACAAAGAGTCAGTGGTTGTCGCGGGCGCTCCTCCATCCGAACATTGGCAGGAACCCAAACTAGCGCTGACTGATCTGGAACATGAGATTCAACATTTAGAGGGACCCTGGGCCCCATGGTATATACTGATATGTCCCCAATGGGACATATGGCTCATCCATCATAAAATCTGGAGTCTGAGATTCATCGGTGGTGGAAGTATACTCTTCCAATGTACTGAAGTGTCGTAAATGTAGAACATTGCAATCCGGGCACTCTACAAATGCCCCTGTGGCTGATGTCCCTGCAGGTATCTCAGCGTTTCATGTCGGGCAACCCATGCATAAGGCATCTGAAGCTGAAAGTGTCTCTGGCTCCGTGACGAAGCATAGTTCTTCATCTATGGCGAGTCTTCATCTGTGGCGGGTAGGCTGGAAGAAGTCTCTTTCATGTCTGGATCATAAATATGCCCCTCAAGAATAGGGGTGAGTGAGTTCTTTATTTCTCTCTGACGTCTGCGTTCTTCTCGTAGAAAGCCCTCTGTTTTCTACAACTGGCATTTTTGCGTTGCGTCCTGCGAAGCGAAGCATCTGGAAGTTGTTCATTATTGGTGACTACTAGGCCTCCAGCTAGTGTAGCTATCATGGATGGCAGGCGGCTGGGCCCCTCCATCGGATCCTGCTCTATTATCACGCTCTTGCATTTATGTGATGAATTATCTTTGGCGGTCACCCTCAGTAGTGAAGGCAATCTCTCTTTTTCTCTGTAGTTAACTACATTCATTAGAGGACCTTCATAGTCCATGTTGACTTGGTTAAAGTCCATGTTGAAGTCTATGGTACCGCCCTGCGGCGCCATTTTCTCATTCAGTGCGAGGCTCCAGCCATCCTTGAAAGCAAAGAACAGCCCCTGTCCTTATATTTTTCTGCAAATGACAGAAAAAATGTTAGTGGGCCGAAACTTGGCATGAACAAGAAAAAAATAAAGTATTTATTGAGTAAATTTTAGCATTGTTTCAGTGAAATAAATTGTTTTTTTATGTATTAATTTTGTTTAATTTTGTGGAACTTTATACTCAAAAGTGGAAAGGAGAAAATTTGAAGTTAATTTTTTTTTTCTCAAAATTTTCATTATATCGTATTGAGGTTAATTACAAAATTTTGACCCGGTCATAGACATTTGGCCACATAGATAACCGTAAAATAATCAAAGTTTCAAAGTTTCAAAGCAAGCAGAGGCAATCGACATCAGCTTACATAATAGGTTTTTGTTTTCAGATATCGTCCATTTAGTGGTAACATGGGTCTTTCGCCCTGGAAGTCCACTAACTGGTAGGCTCCTCCTGTGTAGACCTTTTCAACGACAAATGGTCCCTCCTAAGACTCCCAAGTTTGCTCAAATTTTCCACCTATTTTGCGGCGTGCAAGAATAGGCCTTTCGAGCACAAGTACGAGGTCACCAACTTTGAATGTCCTTGGGCGGACCAATTTATCGTAGGCTTGTACCATATTTGCCTGGTAAAGTTCCAAATGTTGTTGTGCTTCTAATCATTTTCCCTCAAAACTTTCTAGTTCTTGAAGTCTGAGTTTTGCACTTTCTCTTGTTGTGAGTTGGTTGGCAAGAACAACTCTAAGAGACGATGTTTGTACTTCTAGTGGTAGCATGGCCTCGAACCCGTACACGAGCATATAGGGTGTACACTGAGTGGGAGTCCTAAAAGTCATGTGGTAGGCCCACAAGGCTTCTAATAGTTTATTGTGCCAATCTCTTTTGTTTTCATCAAGTGTTTTCTTTAAATTTTGTACCATTATTTTGTTGAAGGCTTCAGCCAGACCATTTTCTCTAGGATAGTCAATCGTATAGTATCTCCAATCTATCTCGTATCTCTTGATGAAATTAATGATTTTTGTGCTTCTAAAAAAGATATCCCATTATTATAAATTATTCTTTGCGGTACTCTGAAACGGTAGACAATTTGGCTTTTGAAAAATTGAAGGGCGTGCTCTGCCGTAACCTCATGCAACGGTACTGCCTCTACCCATTTGGAGAAGTAATCTGTAGCGGCAAGTAAAAACCTGTGTCCTTTGGAAGATGAATGGTCTATCAGACCTATTATGTCCGTGCCCCAATACTCGAATGTCCATGAGGCAACAGTTGGGTGTAGCACATTCGGAGGCTGGTGTAAGACCACCACATGCACTTGACATTGGTAACATTTTCTGGCTGTATCCACGCAGTCGGACATCATTGCTGGCCAATAATACCCGAGTCTTTTGATCTTCATTTTCATTTTCGGCCCTAACTGGTGAGCGCCACACAATTCGGCATGTACCTCTTTGACAATATTCTATGCTTCGGCTTTGCTCAAACACCGTAACCACATCTGATCGACTGATCTTCTGTATAGAACGTTTCCCATCAGAGCATAAGACATAGCCCTTCTTGTTATATGATGTGCTTTAGACTTATCTTATGGCAGCTTTCCTGTATGAAAATATTCTATTAATGGCTTGCGCTAATCTTCATTGATGTCTGCAATTGTATTTATTACTTCTTCTTTCTCGAGCTTGTGTAGAGTTTCTAGGTCGATCTGATACAAGACTCGTCTTTCTTGCACTGTGATTTCAATGAAATCCTCTGGGGGACATGCCATTTCCTTAGCAATTTTTTCTAGAGCGTCGGCATGGGCATTATCTCCTCTAGGAATCCGATAGAAAGTCACATCAGGAATCTACTCCAAGAGCTTCATCATGTACTGATGGTATTCTGCTAACCTTGGTTTCAGAATTCTGTATTGTCCGGCGACTTGCTGGATGACGAGTTGGGAGTCACCATAGGTAGCAATGTTTGTTATATCCATTGAGATTGTCATTCCCAAACTGGTGATTAAAGTTTCATATTCTGCTTCATTGTTGGTGCATTGCTCTGTCAGGTGGTATGCGAATCTCAGCATACCCTTATCTGGTGTGATAAAGATCAAACCGATCCCTACTTTGTCTGGTATAATTGTGCCTGATCCTTTGTCTTTTTTGGCTGACAAAGCATCTTTGAAGTACATTTCCCAGCATTGTACACTGAAAAATTCAATTTTTAGTATTTGCTCGTCTGGTAACTCATCATTGAGAGAGGACCCAGCTAGTAGTGGGTGTGCAGCGAGAAAATCTGCTAGTATCTGTCCCTTGATAGCATGGAGGGGAACAAAAGTTATATCAAATTGCCATAAGATCATTGACCATCTTGCTAGACGTCTAGAGAGTGTTGGTCGGGTCATCAGATATTGCAACATATTAACTTTTGAGATTAGGGTAATCTTATGAGAAAGAACGTAATGTCTTAAGCTTTTGAGCGGCAAAAATTAATGCCAGACAATGCTTCTAAATTGGTGGATACCTTATCTCCGTCGGTATTAGGCGATGACTCAAGCAGTAGAGTGCATTTTCATTACCCTCATCATTGACTTGGGCTAATAGGGCTCCAAGAGAGTCTTCTAAGGCCGCGGTATAACGTATCAACAGTTTTCTCTAGGATAGGGGCTGCTAAGACAGGAGGTGTCATTAAATATTGTTTAACGTCCTCGAAGGCCCGCTGTCTTCCCAAACAAATTTGTCATTCTTTATAATTAATGTCGTGAATGGCTGACACTTACCTGAGAGATTAGAAATAAAACTTCTTAGATATGCCAACTTTCTTTGGAAGGAAGCTATTTGTTTCATGGTTTTAGGAGGAGGCATTTCAAAGATAGCTTTAATCTTAGCTGGGTCGATCTTAATTCCTAGATGACGGATAACCAATCCTAGAAACTTTCTAGAGGTAATGCCAAAGGAGCACTTTAAGGGATTCATTTTAATTTCATATCATCCTAATCTTTCAAACACGATCCTCAAATCGTACAAATGGTCTATTTTATTTACTTTTGATGGCCAAATCATTCACGTAGCATTCTACTTGGTTGTGAATGAGGTCGTCAAAAATCTTTGTCATTGCTCGCTGATATGTTGCTCTGGCGTTCTTTAGGCCGAACGACATCACTGTGTAGCAAAAAATTTTGATTGGTGTTCTAAAGGCTGTAAGTGCTCCTTCTTCAGGAGCCATCTTTATTTGGTTGTATCCTGATGATCCATCCATATCCGTCCATGAAGGAGAAAATTTCATGTGTTGAAGCGATATCCACCATAATCTCTAGTATGGGTGGTGGAAACTCATATTTTGGACATGCCTTGTTCAAATCTCTGAAGTCGACACAAGCATGGATCTGTCCGTTTTTCTTCTTAACTAGTATAATGTTAGCTAACCATGTGGGGTACTGCTCTTCTTTTACAAAGTTGGCGTCTATTAATTTCTCACCTCAGCGATGACTTGTTCTATTTCGAGGCGCATTCTCCTGGGAGCTTGTTTTAATGGAGTTATATTCTTGTCCACCCCAAGTTTATGGACTGCAACTTCTGTGGACAGTCCTGACATTTTATCGTAGCTCCATGCGAAACAATCTTTCAATTATGTTAATAGTTTGATCAATTCAGAAGATTCTTCGTCATTGAGTAGAGAACTTATAAATGTAGGCCGAGGTTGTTCTTCAGTCCCGAGGTTAATCTCTTTCAATTCATCAATGGTAGATTTAATTTCATCCTCAAATTCTAGGGGAGCATCTTCTATTAGTTAATCAGTAGAGTCATCCTCTATATCGATTCAATGCTCCGTACCAAATCCGAGACCCTCTTTTGAATTTGGAGTTTGACTTTTACCATTCCATAATTTTTCAAAAAGTTGAAATTTATCTTTTGGCATTTGTTTTGGTAAGTGTCCCTATTGAATTAACTTTTGAACACAAAGCGAGAAGTAACCAAAAGGAAATTCCATTAATTCATTAGGATCATCATCAAAATTTATATGTTTTTCAAGCTCAGTAGAGGTAGAAGCACGATAAATTTTGTTCAGCTTTGTACGAACACTACAGACTTCCTTGACCTCTAAACTCTTGATCTTTTAAGGGAAAATCGAAGTAAGGAGTGGTTTATCCGATCATATATTGTTTCATATTCATTTTTCTCTGTATCTTCTAGATATATCTCGTACTGAGGTTTCTCTGAGGTTTCTTCTGTCTTATTCTGTCATTATCTCATTATCTCATTTTCAGAACTGTCTTCATCACCAACATTGATGGTTGGCCTAGTCCGTTCAATAATTAAATTGATCCTTCCTCGTCCACGTTCGCAGCCTCAACCTCGGGTGCGCAAACTAAAAGAACCTTCACTAACTCGTTGTAAGGGAGTGGTGGAAGATCGCTGAAGCGGAGTTGAATGGCCTCCTGTTTGTAATTCTTCTGAATCTTTATCTTTGTTTATGATAACTTCACGAGAGAAGACAGTCCTCTTTGGAGGCACGTAGTAGGCAGCATCTTCGTGGATACCAACTTCATGCACTGAAAATGGTTGTAGGTCTCCTTTGATGCAATTTTCTTTACCATCTTTGTAGATTTGATGCATTGGTGTAGAGATGATAGAACCATATTGTGTTCATGAATCCATGGTTGACCCAGCAGAGTGTTAAAAGGGGTCTCAGCAACGATGATATGAAATTTAGCGGTTGTCACGAGTTCTCCAACCTT
>NW_018165258.1:515687-521619 GCF_001263595.1 Phalaenopsis equestris | reverse complement strand
AGATGTAGAGTGGACGATTGTGGTCGGCGGTACCGAGCAGCAAGTCTTCTTCTGTGAAGGTTACCCCAGGTTGTTCTTTCAACAAAAAAACTTCATCTGAGGATGTGCTGGCCAACTGAGCTAAGTAAATTTCTGGGTCAAACAAAGCTATAACCAGAGACTCTCTCATCTCCTTTGACAGGATCAAAGCGTCGTAGATGCTTAATCGGATCAGCAACTTTCTAAGATAAGCTAACACGTTGTATTCTACTTTGTGTGATGCTTTGATTTTGCATTGATCATGTGGTTCTTCCACTGGTGTAGGTGGGGGTATCTCCTCTCGACTTATTATCTGCTTTCCTTTGTCTGTTGGAGCTATTCTTGGTGGTAACACTTTTCCACTCCTTAAGTTAACTTCCATGATTTTTATTTCTTAAGATAGCATTATTGAAGTCTCCGGTGTCTCCTCTTCTTTGTTGGAAAGATCTAGATTGATGGTAAGCGGTGTATCATGATGCCTGAGAATTGGCTCCTCATTATTGGTGTTGTTGTAAACGGTATCATTAATGTCTTCTTTGGACTTGACAATGAGTTCATCAAACTCGAGTAAGATTTGAGGATCATTTTGGGGATCAAGATCAACATTAGATTGGTCATAATCAGTTATGTTATCACTAGAAATAGTTAAAATGTAGCCTAAATCACAATCATTATATTCATAAGACCACGGAGGGACAAAAAGATAATCGTACAAAGTCAAGGGATCGAGGATTTTCTTCCCCAAATCTGAGACAACTAATCTAGTAAAGGCGGCCCCTATCTTACCCCCCGTGCTATCAATCTTTGTAGTGAAGCTTTTCTTCTTCTTTTTCCTTGACGATGACGGATATCCTGACGAAACCTTCATCTCGGGCTTGGTATACTGCGGGCTCTGAATGGAGGGTTGACTTGATGCAAACTGAATCTTGTATAGTATTTTCTTGGATGATCAGCTGATGATCAGCTCCTCCAGACCTCATTCCATCCTTCTTCTCTTGTATATGCAGAAGATTGTTTTGATGGATCCTATATTTGATTGAGGACCCTCTTGAGTTCATCCCAAGTAGTACTCTATCCCTCTGTTCCAGTATACAGATCGATTAGGGAGATTAGCTCGGCCGAAATCATATTTATGGAACCCTTTTCTGGTTCTCCTAATTAATCTTTTAGGATTGTTATGTTCCCTTCTTTAAGTCTTTAAGGTTCCTCTTGAGTGGTTCCTCTTGAGTCAGTCTTTAAAGATAAAACATTTTTCTATAGTGTGCCCAAGAAACAAGTGATATGGGCAATAATTTGGTTCATTCTTCCTATACACCTCTTCTAGCTTCTTCGGGTATGGTATTCTAAACTCCGGCTTCTTCATCAGACTTCTGAATATTTAAGGTATAGCTTCATCTTTGAAAGAATGCACCATTTTACATCATTCTGATAGGGACATTTTCTTATCCCCTATTTGAGGTGATCCTTCTTGAGGCGGTCGCTGGTTGGATTGACTACTCTGTTTCTGACCATACTGTGACGAAGACTGGCAATGCTCTTCTGCATATATCTTCATCGGCTAGTTTCCTTTATCGATGGTCTCTACTATTCTTGATTTCTTTTTAGACACTCTGGTCATCTTAGCCTTTTCGTGTGGCTCCATGTGCTTGATTTCCTCTTGAAGACTGTTGACTTTACTGAGTAGCTACTTGAAGAATTTGATGATTTGGTGAGTACTTCCTTGAGCGTGCAAGCTACTGGCCCATGAATGCTCTTGAGTAGAATTACAATCGCATGATGTTCCTGTAGCTGAGGTTCACATTTCATGCTAAGGTCTAAGTTCATGCTAAGGTTTCTCCACCTCAAAATATAGTCAACCAAAGTTTTGTTAGACTTTTGTTTTTCCATCATAAGCTCTCCAATAGACACATGATGTTGTGCCCCAATAAATCTTTTCACAAACAACTATTCCAACTCGGAAAATGTTTTAACTAACACGTTGGGCAAGTCAGTGTAACAGTCAAAAGCAATTCCTGACAAGCTGCTGACGAACTGCTGGAAGAGCAGAACTTCACTATTTCTCATGTTGCCACAGCTGGCTCAGAAATGTGATATATGCTGTCTGTGATTCTCGGTCCCATCAAATATCTTGAATTTTGGGGCCACAAACCCTTGGGGAAAGGCACTGCATCAAATTCCTCCGGGTAAGGTCTACCCTTTAGAACCAATGCCCCACCATTAGAATGGGTTAAAGCATCCCGCACTTGTTTAACCATTTGCTTGAACTCTTTCTCTGGCATAACACCTTATGGAGAATCCTTTCTATGTTGCTCGTCTCTGTTTGCTGAAGCAACCTCTCTTCATTCATCTGTGATGTGTATGATTTCCGACTGATTGATCTCTGGAGAAGCCAATTGTGGCACTTGTGATTGCCCCTGAATAGTGGCCATGGCGCTCATGGCTATGGTCATTTCTTCTATTCTTTTCTCTAGTAGACTAACTTGCTATAGCCTTACGCAGCTCATCTATGACGTTCTCTTCGGTGTGAAGTTGAGCCTCGCGCACAGATGTGGCGACTCTTGTTTCAATTACATGGACATCCATGAAATCTTCCTCCAAGTAATCATTGTAATCAAAATATTCCTCATCGTTATTGACAAAAACTCTGTGTTCTCGAGCTAACTTGAAAATCTCGATCCTGAGTTTCTCAACTTTCTCTTCAATTATTGGTTCCTTAATCGCTTTAAGATCTGGAGGACCCTGATGGATATCCTCTACTTGTTCCTCCATCTCGCTGGTTATTGTTGCGACGATGTCAGATATTTCAGACCCTGGTTTCATTCCCTATCTTTGTCCCGCGGGCTCATTGCACTGTATTGGTGCAGCGACCTTGGGTACCCATACCTTTTTCCATACCTTTTTCTTTTTTGATGATGATGTCTCAGAACTGAGTGTCTTAGTTAAAACATCAGTATGTCAAGGGAAAGTATGCTCCCCGTGGTGTAGACTGGCTATAGTGTCAGGTTATTGTCTTGTCTTTGCCTTTGGGATGGTAGGAATATCCTTATAATGGGTGACGAGTGAGATCTTTGGACCCAGTCTCGACTTAGCTGGGCGACGGCTTGCAGTCTTTGTGGCGGTATAATCAGTAGTAACTACTGCAGTATCAACATTGTTCCATAAATGGAACCAAACGGGGATATGGGTAGGGGCACTCCTGTTGTCTTATGGGACTGTCTGACGGACTTGATGCCCTTCAAAATTTCCTTCTTCATGCGAGGGGAAATTGCATGTCCCACTCGTTTAAGTAACTCGCTAACTGAACATCCTTCTTTGGTAGCTAGCTTTTTGAAAACTGCACTAACTCAGGTGATAGGAGTGAACTTCTTTCTCTCCATACTATGTCCATGAAGTGGTGGTAATGCGGCAGCGATTCTCCGGATACTCTCATATCCATCGATATCCGTCAGAGGATGGAATCTACTCCCTCGTAGGAGTGGATAAATTTCCGATAATCTTTCTTCATCTTAATGAGGCTCTTCCTCAACGGGTGTCTTTTCAGGAGCTTGGAATTTGATGGCCCTCTGAACACTTCTGTTACGGTTCCTTTTTTGGGTTTGGGTCAGTGGAACAGTCCTTGAGCTTGATCCGATTTGAAACACGGGTGGTGGGACGGTTAATCCCTCAATCACATCCTCAATAATCATTACTTCTTTCCCCTTAGCAGCATCAGGGAAAGCAGGTTTGGCGGGTGCCGCAACGGCAGTAGTTTTAGACTTCTTACAAGCTGGGAAGTCTTGAAGGCAGTTTAGGCTGGATTCTGGAGACAGTTCTTGTATTTCCGGTGCGGCAATCTTCATTACCACAAACGGGGCTTTCCCGAGGATGACCTTGAGATCTTCAAATCTGGCTCCAAATTTGATGGTAGGAGCAAGATTACGGGCTTCATGGCTCGTTGGCAGGTTGCAGGAAAAGGTGCAGTGTTAGGTAGGCCATTGCAACAGGCTTGAAAACAGAAAGTTTCGGGGTTAGCTATATGGTCAAAAACCCCGTAAATTTTTAGTGCAAGCATTAAAAGTAGAGATTGATCTGTAGACCGGGCAGGTCTTAATTTATGGTTATTTAAAAAAAAAAATTTAAGAAAAATTAAGAGGTGTAAAATTTAATTAATATAAGAAAATTTTAAAGTGTGCACAACACAACATAGTTTGGTTTAATTTACAGAATAGCAAATCAAATTCGGAAGGGAGATGTGAAGTATTTAGGAACCAGCGCGGAACCCATTTAGTGGCAGATAATGGTCAGGTGGAATTAGTCCACCGAAACACCTATTGGGGGTCCGACCCCAAATAAAAAGTTTAAAAACTCCTTAATGGCCTCCTGAACCCCTCTATTCAAATATTGTTGAACAGATAGTCCTGAAGTCAAAGGAGTTAGCTGTACTTTCACAAGACATAAATGAGTAAAGTATGTCAACGATAGAAGGGTAATTTGGTCCAAGAGGGACATGGACACATTACCGATGTGTGAAGATAATATTTCTTGATTTGTATGGAGAGAAAAGCTTGTCCCCAATGGAGTTGCCAGAAGCTGTCGATGCTATTTTTGGTTGGAGAGTTTCCCGAAAGAAGCTATCGGTCACCGGAATCGAAATCCCATCGCCCGCTTCGGAAGGACGTTTTAATTTAGATATATATTTAGTTTTATTAAAATATGAAATCAAACTGACCCCATATTTTTCATAGTTTAAATTAAATAGAACTACACCTCAAATCCTGCATCTATCCCGAAGGATAAAAATAAGACTTGAGGATGAGGCTCGATCAAATAAACTAAGGAACATATGACGTCCATTTGATCTGCGAAACCTTTATATTTGCCAACAAGTTCCCCTATTTAATATAAAGAATTAAATAGAGTTCATATTAAGCTAGGTTCGGACATGATTCCTATAAGGGCAAGCCCCTAGAGTTAGCATCTCAAATGACCAATGTCACCTAAGAAAACTCTCGATAAAAATTAGGAAATATTATCTTCAAGGAGTTTCAAAGGGTAGGACTTTTCAATAAGATCGGACGTAGAGGTGTGAAATGGGATTGGTTCAAATTTGGAATATTTTGTAGAGTACAAAGGAGGAAGAACTAGGGGATGTCATAGATCCACGGGAGAACCTCAGTGACTTCCCAAGCTATCCTAATGTTTTGCTTTAGTTTTGAGGAGAAATATTTAGGTGTTTAATCCTGCCAATTTTTATTTGTTAGGGCTTACATTCATGTGAAACGATCACACAAATAGCCTGGAAGATATGAGGATTTAGGTCGTGACAAGCGACAACCTCAGAGTCGTAAGACGAGTAAGGGCTAATATTGTATAGTAGGGCTATACAAAGGCCTAAAAATAAGGTGAGGATTTACGTTGCATAAGTAAGCAACCTCGAAGTCCTATGACTTTGTTGTTTATATCTAAGGAAGGAAGATTGGTATAACTAGGGAAGACATGTTTTGCTGTTGAAGATGGTCGTGCTGCTCACCATGTTAGCTCCAAGCTCCTCACCGCGACGAGTTTCAGTTTTCTGGTGTGTCAAGTTATGAAGTCAAATCAGGTGACCATATTGTTGAAGTTCTTTAAATTTTATGGGGGCAAGTTAAAGTTGATTAGAGTGACACCGGTTAGGATCCTACGATTCCACGATTCCCTCATTTTTATTTTCTATTGAATTCACTTAGTCCAAATGAACTTACTAAACTCAACTTAATGAGTTCCATAATTTCTTTAGTTCCATAAATTTCATTTAGACTGTGGGAATCCTCGTTAGCAACCGTAGGTTACCTCCTCCGAGAAATTCCCGATCATTCTATAGAGACATATTGATTTAGTTGCAATTGTAGTTTTGTGTGATGTTTGTGATTAAATTGTTTGTGATTAAATTTTGATT